>NC_064414.1:30737500-30890000 GCF_023375975.1 Astyanax mexicanus
TCGGCCATCTTGATTCCTTGCCACTCATCTGCTGTATGACCACAGCCTCGGTTGCTACAGGCAGCGAAACGGCGAGCATGGTATAGTTATTACTCCTGACTTGACCTTTAATCAAAGGATTAATGCAAGTCGGACATAACAGGAATGTTCATAGGAGGATGCATGTAATTGAGGGTCTGTCTTCCTTGGCTTAACTGCTGAAAAGAGGATATCCGTTAATAGAGCATCTGTGGGAAGACTTGAGTTCTATTTGTCTGCTTCATTCTATACATTACATTACACAACTCATGAAATCGTTTGGCTGCTGGAAGCATAGACACAAACATAAAGGCCTTACTTTTATGGCAGAATTAAGAAAATGACTTTATGGCATTTATGGATCCTTTATAGGCCTAGTGTATGCTCCCTGAGGAAATATTGTTATGCATTGCATGTGGCAACAAGGTTAACTTAAAGCCTTACTTTTAAATAAACAGATCAGGTCTTACAGGCCTCCATGAAGTTAGAAATACTCAAACTTTTTCCATTAGTTTTGTGAGTCACATTTTATAAGTCTGCGTCTGAGTCAATAAACAGGAAGAAAAAAATACATGTAAATGTAAATAAGGTGTCACTATAAATTATGTTGGTATTGAAATTAGATGTGATTATTTTTACTATGACTCATAACTGAGTCGGTTAAAAACTTAATAAAGTTTCTTAACTAAAAAATAACAAACCACAAGCTTTCAAAAATTGCAAGTAATTTGACTGGAAAATATTAGCAAGAAAAAACAGGCAAACATAGTTTTGCTAGACCGCCACTGGCTGCATGGAATCGTCAATGGCATTTAAACAACAGGGGTGCTTTTCATTTTGCTGTGCTGTGGCTTAAAATATTACCTTTATTAGGTTTTATGTTTCCAAAGAAAGAGTAAGCAAAATTTGTCAGAGGGCAACAAAAGAGAGGATTAAACCACTGCTAATTTTTAAATAGCTATAACAACTATATCATATATATTTTTTTAAATTAGTTAGGTGAATATTTTAGGACTGTACTGTCAAAGTAAAAAAATAGGCATTAATATTTCATATTTAAGGTTTCATGTAGTGCCAGACAAAAGGAGAAGATATGAATAAGCGCTAAGCTTGTCTTTTTGGCTATTTCTAAATTGCTAAATTGGAAATATCCATAACTGTAACATATGTGTTTTGTGTTTCCTGAAAACGTGAAAAGGAAGGAATTGCTTGTATTTAAAAACAATGGGGCTTATTTTTTCATATTAAAGTTATAATGCCAGACCGAAGGAAAAGACAGGAATGAGCGCTAAGCTTGTCTTTTTGCCTATTTCAAAATTTCTAAATTGCTAAAATTGCTCATTTAAAAAAAAGCCATGACAACTGTATCATATGGGTTTTATGTTTCATGAAAAACTTGAAAATTTGTTGTTTTAAAGGCTTAATGTAGTGCCAGACTTGAGGAGAAGATACAAATGAGCGCTAAGCTCCTCTTTTTGGCTATTTCAAAATGGCTAAAAGTGTTCATTTTGAAATAGCCATAACAACATATGTGTTTTGTGTTTTCTGAAAAGCTTAAAAAATGAGTTAGAAAGGTATTGTTGATGTTATAAACAATAGGACTTAATTTATCATATTAAAGACTTTATGTGGCGCCAGACTAGAGGAAAATATACAAATTTCAAAATGGCTCAATTGTTCATTTTGAAATAGCCATAACAGCTGTATTATATGTGTTTTATGCTTCTGGAAAAAAATTAAAATTATAGTTCCAGACGAGAAAAAGATAGGAATCAGCGCTAAGCTTCTTTTTTTCAAAATGGCTAAATTGCTAAAATTGCTAATTTTGAAATAGCCACAACAACTGTATGTGGTTTGTGTTTCCTGAAAAACTTATGAAATGAGTTAGGCGATTGATTTAGAAAATTACTGTCAATATTATAAAGAATAGGACTTAACATGTCATATTAAAGGCTTTATATAGTGACTAGAGGAGAAGATATGAATGAGTGCTAGGCTCGTCTTTTTGGCTAATTCTAATTTGCTAAAATTGCTAATTTTGAGAGACCCATATGTGTATTGTGTTTCCTGAAAAACGTAAACATTAGTGGTATTAAAGGCTTCATGTAGTGCCAGACTAGAGGAGAAGATATGAATGAGCGCTAAGCTCGTCTTTTTTTTTTTTTTTTTTTATGTGGCTTGTGTATCAGGGGGTCAGTTTGGGCTTTGGGTCCTAAATATACCCGCGCTCTGCTCAGCTGGAGCTCCAAGCGCCGCCCCGCCGGTCAGCGCAGCCGGCCAGATCAGAGGGAGGAGGAGCCGAGCTCAGCCGGGCTCAGCCCATCAGCGCGCTGCCCAGCCCGGAGCGGCTCTCCTTACACACCGTGGCCTGTCTGTCTACCACACACTCTCCTCCTCTACTCACACACACTCTATCACCTACCCACACACACACAGAGCCCAGTCTAATGGCACGACTGATCCACACAGCAGCGCAGTCAGTGACCGAGCTCTGAGCCGAGCCCAGCCCAGCCTGAACTCATCCAGCCCGGGGAGTTAAAGCTCCAGCAGCAGCAGCAGAATGTCCCTTTTCAGCTCTCTCTAATCCTCTCTCTGCTGATTCTCTCCTGATGTGAAGAAAACAAAACACTCGTCCAGTTCGGAGACTCGTGCGCTGGATACGCAGCTGATTGGTTGATCGGTCATCACTTTTCTAGCTACTTTAATGCTGAAGGTTTTCTCTTTTACGCACTTTTGTATGTGGTAAGCTGCAGGAGGGGAGCTCGTGGCTGAGATCAGGAGTTTAGGACAGGTAGAGAGTTCTCTCAGATGCCTCTCACCACCATGGAGGAAGATATGAAGTGGAAGAGCTCGCAGGCGCAGTCCGCCGGACAGAGGACTTGCAGCGAGCATCCGTGCAAGCGGAGGAGCTGCGGAGCGTCCCGCGTGGAAGCGTGCGCCGCGGCGCTCAGCACGGCGCTCTCTCTCGTGGCGTTTGGGATTTGTGTGCTGGTGTACCTGAGGACCTCGGAGCTCCAGTCCAGAGTGCTCAGTCTGGAGAAACAGCGGGACCCGGAGCTCTCAGGCTGGATCTCTCTACAGCAGGTGGAGCCCATCCTGTTAAGTCGGCTGGATCAGATGCTGGAAGAGGTGGGTAGAGAGAAGTGTGGCTGCTGTGATGCTTCTGAAGTAGTTTCTGAATCAGTTTATCTGATTTTACAATTTATAGGTATATGTTTGAGTAAAATGAACATTGTTGTTTTATTCTATGAACTACAGACACCATTTCTCCCAAATTCCACACAAAAATATTGTAATTTAGAGCATTTATATTTGCCAAAAAATGAAAATGGCTGAAATAACAAAAAAGATGCAGAGCTTTTTCAAATTCATACAATTTTAAAAGTTCATAAATCAATATTTGGTGGAATAACTCTGGAGTTTAATAACCCTGGAGTTTTCATGCATCTCGGCATGTTCTCCTCCACCAGTCTTACACACTGCTTTTGGATAACTTTATGCCACTGGTGGTGCAAAAAATTCAAGCAGTTTTTAAGTGGTCTCTTATTTTTTCCCAGAGCTGTATAGCTGGACAGCCCTGAGCTCATTTAGTGGAAGATGGTTTATACCTTAAATCTGAATATTTCAGAGGAGATATAAATATGAGTATTTTTTTTTGTTCAGAGATGTGATTTTAAACCGTTTTACCTCATTTTTAAAAATCTTTCTAGCTATAATTACATTTTACGAAAAAGAAAGTTAAAGCAGGAGTCCTTGAGATTGTTTCTTTTGTATTCAAAGCAGTAGTGTTCCTGATTGGGGAGAGGGCAAAATATTATTATAAATGACACACCAATGTGCCTCTCCTATCATTCGCGCAACCCTACATATATTTCTTCTAAAATCAGGATATCTGGTAGGTCCCAGGACCTTTTTCTGGCTTTTCTTACTAAGCTTTTGCTGCTTTCCTGAGCAACTATTGTGCTGTTAATGATGCTGATACAAGATCTACTGTGAACATAGAGATATCAGAACAGCAAACTCTTTTAATATTGGCTTATTCATTTTTTTTTACTTCTTTCATAATAATAGTAGTAATAAAATTTTATATTATCTCAATTTTGAACATACTTTTCTGATTACGTTTAAGAAATCATCTGTACTTAAGGAAATCAATTATATGTGTCAATCAAAAGAAAGTTTAACCTGTATTTTCCTCTCAAGCTCCAGTTGTTTCTGGCCTTTTTCACACCACTGTTATAACTATACCTTTGTTTCTTTGCATGTATTTATTAATTGTAGTGTAATAAAAGACTGTGAGCATATGGGGTTAGATAATCTTTCCTTCTGTCCCATTCAGATGATCGTGATGTACTTTTTCTTGGCCATATCGCCCCCATACCCTACTCACACAATGTTGGGTTGACGCTTAGAATAATAAGCTGTGGGCCGTAGACTGAATAAGTATATGAGCTATTATGTAGTTATGAGTCACGCTTGAAAGCTGAGACAAAGCCAGTAAAGCCATCAACCAGAAATGACTGCCGCAGGAGCAGGAATTAAATATTTAATTTCCTGAGGAAATGTCATTTGTCACTTAACAGGAGCCTATTGGAAGATGTCTGTAAAAACCTTCAGTGCCATTCAGAGAGCAGTGTCAAATGATTTAGAGCGCTGGAGATTTCAGTGTGAGTTTTAGGGCACCTGACGGCCTCCACAGCTATACTAACAAGCTCTTCTCGCTGTTGAAGAGCCCTTTCTCTCTGTGTTTGTTGGTCTAGCTCTGTTGATGTGCTATTCACTTTCAGCAGGGCATGAAATGACACACTGAAGCACTGAAGTCACTGACAAACCTTTTAGGCAAACAACTGAATGCTTTTGAATCTTTTGTATGGTCATGGTGGCTCAGGAAAGTGTAGGGGAGAGTTTAATTAGATATATATTATATATATGGTTTAGTAGGTAAGATGGAATTGAATATATCTTCATTTGCAATAAAATATTTTTGCTTCGAAAAGGGGTTTGGAACTGACTTCGCCAAAATTGGATTTAACGTGGTTTCTGCCTGTACAGGCTATCAATAATCAATTTGGATAAAAAATATATATATTTGGGCAGCAGTCTTAGAAAATGGCAAATTCAGAACTGCTCTGGCAGTTTTTTTGCGTAATGTTGCTTTAATCAGTGAAAATTTAACTGTATTTTACAAAAAAAATCTGTCCTTTTAAACCTTGCCTCATTCAAATGATGATTGAAAACATCTCTAAGTTTTATGATGTACTTTTTTGCCCAATTGCCCATCACTTCTTCGCTTGATGATGGGTTAACACTTACAATAACAAGCTGTGGGCTGTAGACTGAAATATATGAGCTATTATGAAGTTATGAGACACGCTTGAAAAGCTAAAGCATAGCCAGTAAAACCATCACCCCAATATGATTGGCACAGGCTTACTATAACTTTTCTTGGCATATATATAAAATAAGAGTAAGCAAAAAATACAATACCTGATGCCGTGTGTCAACGTTTGCTGTTGTGTTTTGTTTGTGTATTACACATTGGACTTACTCTTTCCATAGCATCTATTTTTGCAATTCCAAAACAGTCTCTTTAATCCCTGTCCTTTCAGACATGTGATCAGCTCTTCCCCTCACCATTCATAACTTTTACCACATGTCAGTTGATAATGATTATCTCCTTTTACAGAGGTTGCTGCTATATACTAAAGTTTATATTGCAAAAAACAAAAGAAAATAAGTTAAAATCATTAGAAGGCACCAGAAGTCAGTGGTCCAATATGTCATTAGATTAATAACACCCTTTCTGTATCAAATATTAGAGTAAAATACATTAGGAATCAAATCGCCATTTTTGTCTGAAACTGAACAAAATGAAACCTATGGAAGAAAACATACACAGTTTTGTCAATTTACCACTTTCACCATTGCATAAATTAAATAGCTGAAATATTTTGGCATGTAAAGCTTTGGAAAAAAAATAACAGACCACTTAAAAATGATGAGTTTCTTTGATTTTACTAAATTGAAAACCTCTAGAATGTAATCAAGAAGACGATGGAAGATCACAAGCCATAAAACCAAGCTAAACTGCTTGGATTTTTGCACCAGGAGTGGCATAAAGTTATCCAAAAGCAGTGTGTAAGACTGGTGGAGGAGAACATGCCAAGATGCATTAAAACTATGATTAAAACCAGGGTTATTCCACCAAACATTGATTTCTGAACTCTATAAAAAACATTATAAATATGAACTTGTTTTCTTTGTGTTATTTGAGGTCTGAAAGCTCTGAATCTTATTTTGTTGTTTGCAAATAAATGCTCTACATGACAATACTTTGAGAAATGTTGTCCGTAGTTTATAGAATAAAACAACAATGTTAATTTTACTCAAACATATACCTATAAATAGCAAAATCAAATAAACTGATTCAGAAACTGAAGGGGTCTTTTTTCCAGAGCTGTATATTAAAGAAAAGGCAATTGCAAAACTACCATTTCTTTGTATAAATGATCTAGAATTCACATTTTCAGCCAAAAACAAAGTGCTGTGAGTAATTTTGGCAGCCAAATATTCTGTGCATCTCTAAAAATAAATTATATTGGGCAAATATAACCTTCCTCTGTTACATATTTCATGGAAATAAGAACAGGGTTTCATTCTTTTTGTATTATGTGATGCTCTATGTCCTGCAATCGTGATGCTGATGCAGTAATTACATATTGTTTAACTCTAGGACTCCACATTCTCTTCCTTTCTCAGGCTTCTGTTGAAGTTCTGCACAAAAAAAAACCAAATCCGAAAACCTGCCAAGAGAATTAGAGCAAGGTGTAAGAACACAAAATCAGACGTCCACAGAGGCTCGATATTGCCTTCATACCCCACATATTTGTGTGCACAGGCCAGCATCTCACCTAAAAGCAGCCTGTTTCACATTCTCGACCGGGCTCTAAGTGCTCTCAGCAGGCTCAGCACTAGCCTGACACACTGTGTTCTGCTCAGGTTTGAGTGGGGATGGCGGAGGTGGAGAAAAGTGAGATATACTGTCTCCTGCAGCCATGCTTTCCTCACGCTGGCCTCTAATGGTCTCTCACCCAGCAGTGTGTAAAGTATATTCCTTACTGATGTGTGCTGGGCAGACAGAATGCTGCTTTTGGAATCTCTGCTCTTAGTTAGGGAAGCTGTGGGGACCGCAGAGGACGCTCAGGCCAAGCGGCCTACGGTTGAGCACTAGTGGAGCAGAGCAGACTGAAGAGAGGCAGCCAGGCTGTCTCAGAGCTCAGTGTTGGTGGGGCTGAATTAGAGTAAAGTGTGACTCACTCCTGGTGCTGAAAATGACTTCAAACTCATTTGCAGTCATCAGTCACAGGAACGCTGGTTTGGTTTAGTTTAGAAAGTCTAAATAAGTCAAAATAATAGTGCTGAAAGAGGGTTCTTAGGAATGATGACATGTTTATTTGTGTTTAAATAGTCTTAATGTACAGATTCTGTACATCTGAGGGAAGAACTATTTGAAAACCTCTATTTTTTACGAGTGTAGGGTTACTTTTATGAGTTTCTTAAATTAAGTTGAAATAAAAAGTGTGGATTACATTTTGGATTAGATTTTTTTTTGACAGTTTTGAAGTTCTTTAGTTCTTTAGCTCTTTGTCAACCCTTTCAGACCCTGCATCCATTAAAATGGACATAATGTATTTTCTATATTTTTAATTATTGGTGCATTTGAACACTTTTGGAGAGCTGTTGTTTGTCAGAATAGATCATGAACCAGTTGAATGAACAAGTTTAACAGTGAAACAGTGGCTTGGCCCTATCCACTGCAAAAACACTGAAAAGACCAAAGTACTAGACCCATTAAAAAGTAACAGCTAATTTGTACTAATATAATTACTGTAATTTAGAACGCTTTTAATCTTTTAAAGGTCAATATGAAACATAAAATATTACGAACAGTCTTCCTATGCAATGGAAATAAAAAGCCATTAAGTATTTTATATTAGAGTCTTCTTTTCTGTGCATTACAGGCAAAAAAACAGCGCTCTTACATTTTTTGTCCACCTCTGGAGATAATTCAGGTCTGAAAGGGTTAAAATAAGCCACACAACTAGGCCTTGCTATCACCACTGATTCCTTGGATCAATTTGATTCTGATTCACAAGATCCCAATTTGATTCCATATAGATTTATTTAGGTTCAAAACATTCATTTACAGTAGTAACAGTAACAGGTTTAATTTGGATAAGAAAATCAACGAGTAACTAGTTCTGTCATGATAATCTTTTTTTAAATCATATATTGTCTCTAATTTTAATTTTAAGACCATTCCAGTGTTTTAAGTCTGTTCTAATAATAATATAATAACATAATATTACAATCCTTCTTTTTTTGCTACAGTCCACTGTATATAGTATGTAAATGAAGGGTCATTATTGATGTATTGGTAATTGCATGAGGGGCTAAAACATTGGAAACGTTTATTGTATGTAAATACAGTGGATGATGTCAAGGTGAGGCCATGTTCACATATTGTATGATAAGTCTATAATGTAATTATTATAAGAGTCCTACACACTACACATACCAACATTACAAATATTAGGGTTACATGAAGAACTCACCCAAAACAGTAACATATTTTGATATGAAATATTCAGCACGACTGTACAATTACAAGCCTTACTCACAACTTTAGAATAATCTGAGGAGAGACAGGGAGGGGGATGCAGTTTCTCTGGCAGTGATGCCTGGGGGTCTTAGTTGTAATGAGACATTGGAATTGTATAACGTTTTGTCATCCTTTTAAAATAGAATGCTAAAACCAGATCAAAAAGTGGGGTTCAGGTTACCATTAAAGCTGGGAGGCAGTGAGGCGGAGAATGCCATCTCCCTCCCAAGCCCATCACTAAGACACACACACACACACACACACACGCACAAAGCAGCTGCCCAATTACCATTACCACAACCTCGCCATTCACACCACAGCACACCCCAGCCTTCGTGAAATCATCACATCCTTCAACACCTCGGATATAATAAGCACAGCATTAATAATAATAGTAATAGTAGTAATAATAATAATAATACAATGTTCTTCTATGTGCCTGTTGGGCTTTTTATCTGTCATTTTCTTTTTAATGTATCAGGCTGCTCAAGTTAGCGTGAGTACTTACACTTACAGCTTTCCTGCAGTCCCTTCCATTACAGTAAATCCATACTGAATTGAACTGCTCTTGTGTATTCATTCTCACATGAATCTTTCATTTGGTGTCAGCCCGGAGCTGAGACACTGGAAAATGTGTGAATTGGTTCCACGTTTATAGATGACAAAGGCGTTCTGAAAAGCCTAATGCACAATACTTCTTAGGAGAAATGGATCGAGCAGAGTGTGCACGCTTTTCAAATCATAATCCATTTTCCAAGCCTGGGTTGACTTGCTGGGGAAGCAAACGTCTGTTGCTTAGTCCAGCTTTTACAGTACACTGTCGTGACATTGTTCTTCTTCTGCTTTGCCGTACTCTTATTAATCTTCGCGAGCTCTATTTCTGTTTTACAAGACACCCAACTGTACCCCAGCCGACTTCACTGTTGTGGAAAAAATACGATAGCTTGTAGCGTCTGAAGCTGGTCTGGTTAAAGCATTTTGCAGCTGGGAAGAGGGGCTGCCAGTATCAACCAAATAAACCTCTAGGAAGATTTGTGGTTAACATAAACTGGGGCAAGGGAAAATATGTCCGATAGCACTTGGAGAATGATTTGGTACTAGTGTTTTAATATTATATGATGGGGACTTGACTTGTCTGTAACACTCGGCAGACACTTTTACTGAACTTTCTACAAGATTTCCAGTGACAGGAATGGCAAGACATCAGATGGGTATATCTCACCCACTCATAAGGGTCAGTTAATGCAGCAATATGGGGAAGTGGTATTTCTTGCTCATAGGCTCTGTATATAATATAGTTGGTAAAGTATTATTCGTGCTTATAAGAAACACACATTCCAGACAAGCTGAGAGATACAGAACTGTCATTGGAAGTAACAGAAGCATGTGGACTAATACAGACAAATAGCATTTTTAGCATTATACAGCACTGCACAGTTCTAGAGAGTGTTAGTTTTTCTGTCTGCTTCAACAAAGTTATATAGTGCAGTTAGCAGCATTCAGTGTTCTGAAGTCAGTGGATTACAATGATTACAATGATTTTAAGCTGATTTTTAAGGCAAAAATATATCATCTTGTCACTCAGCTCCTGGGTTGGAGATCTGGGTTCAAATACCTCTCTGGTCACTGTTTGTGAGGACCATGGTGTGCTATCCAGGCACCCTGGCCTCCCCTCGAACCACAAAATTGTGTTTGATAAGCAAACTGGCCATACTTTTTCCCCTAGATGTGGGTAAATTATTGTATGTGGGACCGGGGGGTATTTCAGCCTTGCGCTCAGTGTTTCTAGGTAAGCTCTGGAACCACCTCGACCCTGACCAGGGTGAACATATGAGGAGATAAATGAATAAATGGATATTACATAATGTTTACTGTAATTTCCAGTATGTTGAGCACACCTAAATGAAAGCTGCACCAGATATTTTTTTAGGATTTGTACATAGACAGGCCACACCTGACTATAGGTCACAGTTGCCCACATTATAACATGACATATTTACACAGAAAGATGTTACACAGAAACTTTTAATTAAATAGTCTACGTACACCGTTGTGCTGAATTTCGACTCCCTGGCAGAATCCGACTCCCCGACTTTTAGTAGTTGCACTGGTAAATAAGCTGCAATGTGAAAAAGTAGTGGCTTATAGGAAATTATGATCAGTATAAATTGTGTTAATAATGATTAATTAGAATTTATTAAGACAAACTCTTGTGTTGTAGACAGTTACCTGATTAAAAAAAAAAACGTCTTAAGAAGGATAAATGTGCACATTTTGATTAGTTTTAGTCTAATTTGTTATACTTTGTGTCCTGTTATACCACATATCTCACCAATTAGATCTCGTATGTACGTAAAATGAGGTAAAACAATGGAAAGAAAGCAACTACAGTGCAGTCTAAGTGTGTTGACTGATATTGTTAATAAAGTAACTAACAACACAGCTGCACCTGTCAGTGCACCCAGAACACACGAACGTGCCTCTGCTAATAGCATGAATGACTCCATCTGCTATGCAGGGGGAATGTATGGACTGTCCGTGGTAAAGGTCGAACCTTTAACTCAATTGTTTATCTCTCCAGGCTGGCGTGCGAAGTCTGCTCACCAAATTCAACATGGCTACCTTGCCGTTATTCTGTTATTCATATGTACATGTATGCATTTGTACATACAAGCTTTATTACTACTTTAATAATAGAACATCCAGGCTGTAAGACTGTACTGCTTTGTAATGGTAACTTAAAGATAAAATGTGTACACATGCATGCAAAATCAGGAGTTTTGATCCCTAGAAAGAAGTGGGGCAGTGGTTTAGTCAATGGATAGTAATATTTGTATATTTGTACATCCATATTTTCAGCAACATTTCTTCTTTTATCAAACTAACAAACTGAAACTCTCTCTTTCTTATTATGTTGCAGAAATTAGCGGCTCGTCTACCAAAGGTTCGAGAGACTCGGGAAGTCCCTCACAGTTGTCTTTGCCCACCAGGTATGTCTGCTTTTATTCCCAAAGCCATCTACTGTATTCTTCCTTAGGCCTGTCACGATACATTTTTTTGTGGACAATATATTGTCCCAGAAATTATTGCGATACACGATACTTTTGTCATTTTAAGACTATTAAATGCTACTGACATAATGATAAAAGAACAGCCTTTTAATGCTTTTAATGCTAAGACAGCACATTTTTAATGAATGTTTTATTATAATTAATTTGGGAATTAAATACTTATTTTTTTACCTACGTTAGTGCACACTTTGTGTATGGAGTCACAGTTAATGAAGCATGACTGGCTAAAATGCTGTTCACTGTTATATATGTGAACAAACAAACAAATTAACACAATAGACGATATTACGATTATCAAACATGATTGAGGTCATATTCATTTATTGTATGATAAATCGATTTTGCAATTATTGTGGCAGGCCTATTCTTCCTTCACCCTGTTGTAACCTACATACTGTACCAAACCTGTGCTAGTGTTGTAAACAGGGCAGTGCTTGAAAGAACTGTTACATTTGTTTTGCGGTTAAGTTCTTGATGCAAATATTTGGGATTGTCTTTCACAAAATCCATATGCTACAGATCCAAAGTTTAGTTTGCTATTATTATACATTGCTGCAAAGTGGAGACTGGACCAAATCCAGTTAAATTCCATTACCATCAATAATTTAAAAGATTTGAAATTTAACACTAGAATGACTAAAATTTCTGAATCTTGAGGACCTCACCCCTCCTTCTGTCAACCAGCCAATCATTACAGAGCTATCAGTAAAAGTATCAGTTAAAAACTCCTCCCGAGTTCATCCCACCACAAACTCATAGTGGTGCAATGGTGGTGCACTTGTGCCCCCTGGCCTGGCATTGCTGTGGTGACAGGTGCAGTCATATTTTGGGGGCTGCTGGCACTCACTGGCTTACACTCGGGTCAGGTGGGTTATGATGCAAACCAGAAGGATGAGATGGCATCATCTGGGCATTCCAGAGCAGACTCAACCGTCAAGAAGATCTGTGGCCGTTGGACCACGAGCCAGATTGGCTCAGCAGTCATGTCTGTTGGAGTCATGTCTGTTAGGGATTCACAATACAGTATATCATTCATTTATTAATAATTTTAACATTATTGGTATTTACAGTACAGTTAGATTGCAAATAAGTATTTTAATACACCCACAAAAAAAACTAATTTGTACACTGAGCATCTTAATGAGTCTCATATGTTCTGTATGAGTGTTTGTTTGTAATTCTTTAATAGCCAGTATAAGTATTACTGTGACAAAATGTGAAAGAAATCAACAACTAGGCCTGTTGCAATAACCAATATTTGTCTTTTGGACAATATATTGTCTCAGAAATAATTGTGATGAATGATATTGTTACTATTGTAAAACCATTTTATGCCACTGGTATGATGGCAGTAGCATAATAATACATTTACAAATAAAAAGAGAGAAAACTATAAGATAGGATATTAAATAGAAAATATTTAAATTTCCTTAATAAATAAATAAAATAAAATAAAACCACAGATGTTAAAGCATATCAGCATATCGACTCATTCACAGTACAGGGCTCCTCTTGCCAAGTGAACACATGGGTTATATTGAGGGCAATGATAAATGATTTATCCTATGCCCATATTGTCACTGTCCAATAAAAAACAAGTATTTCCAAAACAGCAACTTTATAGCAGAGATAAAACCTTCTTAACTTTCAATGGAAGTCAATGTAAAGTGTTTATTTTAGGTACTTTGGGGTAATTTATATTGGTCCATTCATCATTACATTTGTGTGTTTAAATTAATTATTAAACTAAAAGAAAAACTACAAAAATGGAGATACTTGTTTTTTATTGGACAGCAACAATAAACTGTACGATAAGTAGATTATGTAATTATCATAACAATCCTATTTCCAACTGTAAAAATAAGATTGATCTAACTGATTAAAGAACATATGTAAAATGTAAAAAATTACATTATAATAACTAAACACATTGGTCATTATTGTAGCTCATAGCTTAAGAATTCACTTCATTCCCAATGACAAAGCTTACCTTTTAAGCTTAACACCTTTGTTGCTGTGTGTATCTATTATTAGGGGTGTAATGTCATACAGCATTTTATTTGATATTGTTTAATTTGATACAACATTTGTTTTTTTGACAGAGCAGCAATATGAATAGTTGAAAACAAACCTGTCAGTGTTTGTGTTTAAATTTTCAAACATTTACTAAAGGGCATAATAGCAATATTTCAACAAAAAAACTGTCCTCTTCCAATCTGTTTACTATATCTATTTACTATCCAAAACATTAGCCGTGAGCTAACACACTAGCCACAACCTAGAGTGCTAAACAGGAAATGCAACAAAATGAGTAAGATATGCTGTGAGACAGTTCAGTACAGTGTGTTGTACTCTTACATTACATGAGTATATATTACTCTCTTTTTCAATAAGGAGTCTGTAACTGTAATAACGGGCAGGAGTGTCACATCCCTGCAGCTTCAACACCACAGTCACTCGAGTTTCCACACCACAGATTCCAGGTGTGAGCCATTAACTAGCTGGAGTGTGTGAAAGAGAGAGAGAGAGTGAGAGAGAGAAAGAGAATAAGAGAGGGGGAACAGCATACACATCTGAGTGCTAATTGGCCCATCAGTAGTAGTCATCAGTGTGTTAACTGAGCGGATGTCCCAGATGGTGTCTGTGTTTGTGTGTGTTTGTACTTTACGGCTTTTGCTGCAAGAGACTTCCTGCTCTCATCTTGAACCTGGTTTAAGTCAGCCATAAGTGTGTTCTGCTGTTTTAATTGTCTATAGTCACTCATTTTATTAGTGATATGTCATATATGCCTTCCTTTAGTTGGCATACAATTTGGTTAAAGGGATGGTATATGTCTTTAATATCATTGTCACTCAAGAAAAACCTTTATCACCAAAAGTTGTCCAGAAGTGACAAAAAAAAATGTCACAAAGTTTCCTATGACTGTGGCAATATGTAAGTTTTAATTTGAGAGAGGAGAAAATATATGCTACTGATAATCAATTTTTAAAGCAGCAGTCCCCAAGATTTTTTTATTAATTTTACATTTAAATCAGTAGTATTCCTGTAAACAGTCATTTTTCCTTAGTAAACAGGATTGTAATTCTTAAAAGAAAACATTTCAGACAAGTCAAACAAGCGTTGGATGTTCATCTAAATAGATTTCTCTCCTAAAAACAGTTTATTCGGGTGAGTAAAGCGCTTTTGTTTATCACCCTGAGGAACCCTGAGTGTTCCGGTAAGCCAGAGCGATATTAGCTAGCAGTTTGTCCCACGTAGCAGTCTGATATACTCACCTCTGTACGGCGAAAGAGCTAGCGCTTAGCATGGTTAGCGGCTAATGCTAATGCTGCTTCAGCAGTGCTAGCCGGGGTTAGCAGCAGGCCACTGGCCAATAATACTCACCTCTGAACAGCAAAAGAGTTAGAAATTAGCGTGGTTAGCGGCTAATGCTAATGATCATGGAGAACTAAACTGAGACTCCTGTATAGAGCTGTACTTCAGCGAAGTGGCTTTACTGCTCCTTACAACCTGACATGTAAAATTCATACATAAGGCACACCGGATTATAAGGTGCACTGACGATTTTTAGGAAAATTATAGTGCGAAAAAAACCTGCATTCAAAATTATTTAATGTATTTTGTGCTAATACACATTCTCACCAGAGAGGTCTCTAAATCCCCAAATCTTAAAACGAATGAACTGCTGCTTAAAATTTCATCTATATTCTGACAACATTGCAAGGAAATCATAGTTTTTCAACTTGTGGATTCTTATTTTCTAGTTTTGCTAGGTACAAATCATTTTCAAAATTTATATTTAGGTCTAATTTGTTTTTTGGTCTTGCATATTACAGTCACATGACATAAAACTAGCTGGTAGATTAGAAAGCTAGTAATGCAATTAATAGTGCATGTGTGAGGTAAACGTATATAATTGTGTGAGTTTTACTGATCATGAATACATATTTAAAAATGGTATTCCGATGTAAAAAGAACCCACATCACTCTAAGCCTGTCAGGCTATTTGACAGTCTACATTATTTGTCATGCTGTATTCGTTTAGATTTTCATTTTCGATTTAATTCATGTGTGTTCCACAGATAAGTATGTGGCTCAGGTATATGATATATGGCTCAAGGCAGTCTAGTCATTGTGCAAAATGAGATTTATCAAAAGTAGTAAATGTAACCGAGAATTGCATGTAATTCTATCTCTCTAGTGTTCATAGTGTCCATATTCCCACAATCCTTCTTTTTTTTATAAATCTTCCACTGTGTCTGTATAGACTTTACAGTATGTGTATGGATACTGTATTACTGTATGAATATGTATACATACGCAGCGCTCTATTGCCTCCAGCTGCTGCCTGTCAATCATTTCTGTGGGCAGTGTTCAGATAGCTCCCATTCCTTTGTTTATTTTGAGTCCAAAGGGAAGGCAGTAGTGGCCCCCGTCGGTGGCCCTTAGAAGCCTCTCGTGAAACACACACAAAGACACACACATACACACGCATATTCTTATGGAATCACCCCTTCCAGTAAGGTACTTTAGTTGTTTGGCCAATAATTTATTTATATTGAATTAGAATTTCATTTTTAATTTTGTATTGACTATTATTGATTTTTCTTTTTTTTTTTGTAAAATGACATTTTGTGGATACATGGTTTTTGCATGACTGTGATTTAACATGTCTTGAGAATTTTATAATTTATAGTACCAATAATGGAAAGTTTACATTTTAAAATCTTCTGTAACTCATTCTTATTGACCTTCTAAATTCCTAAACCTGGCTTTTTAGCTCACTGTTATAACTTTTGAACTCAGCCAGTTTGCATTGTGTTTCATGTAGTTAACAAATAGTAATACTAAGAATGTAATTCTTAGTCATAGAGCACAGAAGGGTTAACAGTAATAAAAAAACTCATAGAAAATGTATTTTATAACATGAAATGAAAACCGGAGCTGTGGATTTTTTTTTTCTTACTGATACTTTTAGAACCCCATGTAGGTGCCCGATTTATTGAATGTAATTTTACACTGCCATGCATATGAATCTGACTTACATTTACATAACTTTGGCCACTGCTGGGCATGCTAGAGTACACTGCTTGGCACAGTGTGAAAGATGTACTTCACCACTGAGTTCCCTCAGAGGGTACAGTGTGTTTCTGTGCTCTCTGTTCTCAGTGTGATGAGAGGAAGAAGATTTAATGGATTCCCTTTACTTCATTCACTCTCACTGTCACATGCTAGTTCTCCATCCTTGGCTGTTCTATGGATTCCAACTTTTTAACATTTGATTTGCTTAAACACTGTGCTGTTAATACTGTTCAGCTGCAATTATACCCATTGTATCAGTCATATTGTAATATGTTTGAGTGGATAGTGTATCCTGGATGTAGCATAGCTTTGAGTCCAATCACATTAATCAAGTGTCATGCCATCAGAGTGGTTAGCATCTTTTGAACTGGTCGAAAATACCTGGCATAACTGTTCTAAAACTGTACTGTGAGCTCAGTTGCTTTCCAAGCACCAGATGAGCATGTGTAAACATAATTATTCAGTGTCTTAGTATTAGTGTCCTAGAAAACAGTGTGTGATACACTGCTGCTAAGACACACAACTGAACCTGTGTTGTTGCTTTGAGAGACACTAAAGATACTAGTGTAAACATATTGTCTGAACTGTAAAGGTTTATTTTTATAGATATAGTGATTTATAGATGTGTTTAAATGCTTTGTACTACGCTTCTGACCCTCATTATCAAAGTGTTTAAATCTCCTTGTGGGTACTTAAACAGTGGCCTCTTTTTTACTGGTTACTTACTGTTTACATTAGCCTGGTTACAGTTGAATTTTTCTTGCGAAACTGAACTAATCGCAAAATGGAAATCTGTGATTTCACACCAGTTACTGGCTTCATTCAAATTTGCTACTGCAGCATTAGCACGCCATTGACCAGGCTCATCCAACATCACTAACACTGCATTAGCACTCTGGTGACCTGGCTTGTCCCACATTAATAACATGGCATTTGCATGCAGGCTGTGGGCCTTGTCTTATTTCGATGTTAACCAATAGGTGGGTAGCACAGCCCCGCTAGCCAATAGGTTATAAGATTTACTATCCTTTAAGTTTTTAATCCTACCACTTAACTGTTCCTTGGACCCAAGTATGTGTATCTAACAATACTGTTACCTTCGGTTAATGGAAAATAGTGCTTAGATCAGACCCATGTTCTGCCCAAGCTCCGCCCCATAAATTGTCATTATTTGTCATTGATTTAAACCCGATATTTTTTTTAGTAAGTGGAGTGTTAAAACTGACCTTTTTAAAAACATTTTCAGGCTGTTTGAATGAGCGAAATCTGTTCAGAATGATGTTAATTAACATTGCAACACTGAAGAAGCATAGACCTATTATTATTGAAGAAAAATGTTTTTTTAAGAACAGCTGCACACAGCGCTGGCAGTCAAATGCCAACAAGTGGAGGACATTCTATCTTGTGTAACTTTTATGTAAAAAACAGTTTTATTTGTAACTGCTATATTGTGATTATCACACCATAGCTTTACATAAAATAAATATAGCATTAAAAAAAACAATCGCCTACGTCATAGACCATTTTCTTGTGAAAGTGGTGGGAAATCTCGGCCCAACCCGGCCCGAGAGAATCTGAGTTCTAGTGGAAAAGTGTTTAAAGTTGACGAGTGTAGGTGAGAACAAATATTGAAGATGATTTTAGTACAGTAAAAGCCATTCTAAGAGATTTCCCTGAAGGACAGAAGCTCACAGCTTTGTCAGCGAACAGGAAAGCTTCCATGACAGCTAGATTGAGTCCAGGCCTGAGCCCCCTGAGTTTTCTTGAATCCACACATTGTTTGCTTTGGGCCTGAATGGCACTTTCTTGGACATAGCGTCAGGAAAGAGGAGAAGAAGAGAAGAAGAAAGCGGCCGCCGCTCCTTCACCTCTATACACCACGCACACTCATTTCCGCCTCGCCAAAGAAATCAGACTCCCCGAAGGATTTAGCTGCTTTGTGATTGAAATCAGACTACAGGCAAACACGGGTTGGCATTAGAGGTAATACAGCGGGTCATGAGAGTCAGGCTCTCGGGTCTATCTTTGGATCGGTGTGTCACCCGCACCAGTGTGACAACTCCTCTGGAGACCAAGGCTGGATGTGACTTCTGCTCTCCGGTGGAAAGAGCAGGGCACAGTCTCATGGCTCTGTTCATCTGCGAGGATTAAGGCTGAGGGACAAAGCGAGCGAGGGCGGCAGGAAGGGCCAGAGGATAAAGTCCTGTAAAACCGCACCTCCCTACCGCAGGAAGTAAGCTTTGACAGTTTACCTGGCCGGCGGCCGAGGGGAAGCCATATCGAGCGTGTGTGTAACCCGAGCTGGACTGCAGGGTCTCTGAGCATGGCATATTTTTCATAGCGACCTCCATGGACCAGCAACAACAAAGCACAGGACACCAACATGGGACAGTACGTAGCGGCACTGGCCAAACCAGAGGATTACTCGAGTAACAGACTCTAATGATCAAACAACAAAGCTGCATTTGATTTTAAGAAACAATCAATTAAATAGGAAAAAAAATTGGAAACACTTTATTTGAATGGTCCATTATATATGCCTCAGAGATGTTTAACTAACATTCAACTGAATGTCTATTAAACGCAACTTAATGTTGTCTAACGTTGTAAAGGACTCTCTATAGAACCTAACCCTACAGCTAACCCCAACCTTAAGCCTAACCTCAACCATGAATCAACCCTAAAACCTTAATTTAAAACTTTAATCTACCCCTTAACCTAGCCTTAAAATGTTGAGATTAGAGTTTAGATTAAAGATTGGTGTAGTTGGGTTACTTTCACAAGACAATCATTTATTTTCAGCTTACAGTTAAGTTGTGTTACATAGACATGAAGTTGAATGTTAGTTGATCATCTATGAGGCATCCAAAATAAAGCTTCTTTTATTTAATTTAGCACAGCCGTTTACACCTACTGTGGTGGAAAAATAATGACAGGAAGAAAGAAATATTCAGAGTCTCTGAGTCTTGATCAGAATGAGTAACAAGATTTATTGAGAAGCCACACGTAATGAATACAGAGTGAACTCCTGCCTTGCAAGAGGTGCCAAGCTCTCTTTATACCTTTTAGATCCTCCCATCCCTTACTTCCCAATTATGGGCACAGTGCCACCATTGTGACACGTCAACTTCTTCTGACATGTGATATGACATAATCCCTTAGTGAGCATATCAGGCTGGTTCTCAAAACATTGCAAGCAGAAAGGAAGATGACCCTGGCGCCAGAATTTGTAGAACAACTGTGACGTGCATTCCTTAACACATACACATAGCCAGATAGAGAAAACTCTTACTCAGCATTTCAAAAAAGCTCACTGAGGGTAGAATGGTCACAGTACACATTATCATCGCATAGAACAAAAAGTAATATCATTAATAGTCGTCATTGTTTATGAATCATCACACGTCATTGATTATGAATCATTTCAATAAACACCTTCCATCACACTCCCCCCTTTGATTCTGAATCAATAATGAAATTTTCTTTTTACAGCTAATTTTCTTTACCTTCATTAAACAAACGGTCTAGCCCAAATGCAGTATCTAACTCTATTGTATCTACTGTAACTTGCAGGAAACTGGCCTTTCTTCTGCATATGGCGGAACAAAAATTAATAGATATATATATTAGAAAAGAGTAAAAGTACATCAACAAATAAAATCTCGATAGGTCAACACATTCGCGCGCGAGAGAGAGAGAGAGAGAGAGAGAGAGAGAGAGAGAGAGAGAGAGAGAGAGAGAGAGAGAGAGAGAGAGAGAGAGAGAGAGAGAGAGAGAGAGAGAGAGAGAGAGAGAGAGAGAGAAATAAATAAACTAAAGCCAGTCGAGGGCCAGAGAGAATTCCTCATACTTCATCCAAGCAGTTATACATTTTGCAAATGACATGTGATTGTACAGAACTTATCAATATGATTACGTCAGCAGAGTCCAGTTAACAGCATGTTGTCCAGTTTTAATGACGTGATTAGCTCCAGCCTGTCTGAGCAACAGATTCTTATCATGATGTTGTTCAGCACTGTGTCCTTTATGAACACAGCAGACAGTCCTTAAGTGTCCTAAAGTCTGTGAGAAGATGAGACAGAGGAAAAGAGTGGATGTAAAGATCTTCTGGCTATCTGAGGAGAGGTTTCCAGCACTTCACTCAGATAACTTGTTGTCTCCTAGTTCATATGCACTGGTCCCAGAACAGCAGAACAGCAGTGAAGCTTCTCTGCCACTCAGGGTCACGTTCTCCTCACAGCTCTCACTGTTGATGAAAACACTCTGACCTTCCTGATTCCTGAAAAAAGTAAAAAAAAAACAACCTCCAAAGCCTTGTCATAGTGACAGTTAAAAAGAGAGCAGAGATCATAAGGTTATTAAGTGAATTATAATGTGAACAGTAAAAATAATAACTGTATATATAAATGTATAAAACATTTAAGAATAAGAGTGTGAAGGTGTGGTTATCTCCAATCACACCCTTCACTCCCCCCTTCTAGACCAAATGGAATCATCCAAGATTCCATGATGGTCTACATAACGCCTAAGAAGCCCCGGGAGTAATGACAAGTGTCCGCATACAGAGTATGAGAACAAGTGTTTCTTCATCTCAGCTGTGGACATGCTGGGGCCTATTGCACACCAGTCCCCACGCCGGACTCTCCCTGCCTCGTCATGCCCACCATGGATCTGAGAAGATTCATAAACAAATTTTACTACATTAACTTTCTCTTTTTTTTTTTTTTCCAGAATTACAACATGAAGTTTAAAAGTGTTAAAATCAAGTCAATGTTTTTCAACATTGTCACTGTTTTCGCTCTAGACTATAGAATACATAGTCTCAACATTTATTTATCAAATGCCTTCATATTTTCTTTTAACCTTTCACATTGTCTAATTTAATCTTCAACCACAATAATGTATATATTTTTTATACATTAATTAGACATTTTCTTACACTAGATGCTGAGAAGCTGATCTACACCTTTGTTTTGATTAGAGTATTGTAATGCATTATTCTCTGGATTACAATTATTATTCTCTACAATTTACAAATTACATTGTGGTCAAAATGCTGCAGCTACAGTTCTAACTCACACACATAAAAAAGAGAGAAGATTATTTAGATTGGATTTTAATATTCATTTAGTGTAAAAAGTGTAAAAATCTCTTAACTGCTTAGCAGCTAAGTATATATCAGGACTCCTGACAGATCGACAATTCCAGCTCATTTGTTGAGAACATTTAGCGTTGCATTCTGTATTTATGCACCAAAGATTTGTAACTCTCTATCAGTTTATATCCATCAGGGATCACCCAGTTCTTCCTTTGAAGCACATCTAAAACTTATTTGTGCACTTCAGATTAATCTTAGTTTTATTTATTTTAAAATAGTTTGTTATGTGCCAAAATTCTTAATGCCAATCTGTAGACAAACAATCCTCAACTTTACACATACTCAGAAATCCTTAAAGCATTGTTCAGAATATTTAGTCTGATTAGTGCTGTTATTTGAGGGCGAACACACAAAGAGCATAAAACACCCCCTTTTTATTTTAGTTATTAAGTAGAGAGTTCAGTTCTTCCAAAACTCTGATGAGTATGATGCAGTCAGTGCATTTCCTCTATATCCTTCGTAAACTTATTTTCCATCTGTTAACTTGAGTCTAAAAACATTTGGCTGATGTTAGAATTTAAATGTGTGTGGAGTTGTGTCCACAAGCTGTTGTAGGCATGGTCCACCTAAGTTTAGACTAACTAGTTCCTATGACAGTGATTTTGAAGCTATGAGCTGCAGTGGTCCTGTTTGAAGTTATTGGCCTAATATTTATTTTCCTTGTTCAGTTCCAATATATATTTTGCGAACTGTGCTACCTGTAAATTAATTGCAAAAAATAAAAACATATTTAAGTTTCACTTGTTTGGCATAGTTGCAAGACTGTTAGCTGGTGGTTTAGCAAGCTAGTTATTATTATATATATTGAATTAATTTAGCATTAATATTAATGCACATATAAGAGAAAGATTTCTATCTTACCCTATATATATATTTTTAAAAAACCTTTGGAGCAAGCAAAGCTCTTTTTGTAGTTGATAGTCTACATTGATGTATTAATAAGATTTTAAATGGTTGATTTTTATTTAAGCCAGCATGCTTGGTTACTTTAGCTAGTTACAACTACATCTGAGTTTATATGTATTAATTTTGTCAAAAGCCAGTAAACAACTTCCCTTACATAAGCCTTAATGGAGATGATTGTTATTAAAAATGTTTTATACAAATCATAGTCATTAGGCAACATAAATTACATAATGTAAACCTAAAAAAAAAAAAAAACTTTCCAGTGAAAATTGAGGGCCAATGTGTGATAGGCCTTTAATGTATTAATCTGCCCAGCAACCATGTTTGGCTACTGTTTACAATGAAATTAAAGATTTTTCCCTGAACTAGATATTATTTTTAATTCATCAAAGTTTTTGATGAGAAACACTATTTAAAAGAGAAACCAAAAAAGCTAAAACCTCCCTTTTTTTTTTTTTTTAAAAAGAAAGGTAAAACAGTCATAATTTGAGTCACCACCAGATTTAAAGTTTAACCAAACATTTTCTACATGAGGCATAAACATCAAAAAATTAAATAAAATCACTCCTTTTAATGGAAAAAAGTAAACAGGCATAAAAATAAAAAATCTGGTCTCACGTCTCTGTTGCTGGCTCAGGCTGAGGGGTGAATCCACTGGGCTGATTGGCTGCTGGGGGTGGGTGGTGTTGATGGTTGAGCAGGTGCTGTCTGAAGCGGTCTCTGATCGCTCAGTTCTTCCAGATCTGAAACCAGTTTCCTGGACCAGTGCTGTAACATTTCAATCACAGCAGGTCCGGTGAAGACGCAGTCCAGCCATCGACCGACAGCTGGACCAAACACAGTCTCTCATCTGAGACTCTCCTAATGAAGTGCTCTGGTTCAGATGATGTTCACAGTACTGTTGCAGAGGACCCTGTCTCTGAGGGTCAAAACTCCTGTGATGAGCACCACCCCCGCCTTCTCAAACACCCAGAAAACAGCACTGAGCAACAATCAGTCAAAAGAGAAAAATCCCTCCAAAAAAAAACTTTAAAAGAAAAAAATAATAATAAAAAAAGAAATCCTGAAAGGAATTCTAACATGGTTAAAAATTGTTTAGCCTCATGAAATAACTAAAACAAAAATTATTTCCAGCCAAACGATGCTTGATATTTCTAAACTGTATAAACATTAACATTATATTGTTGTGCTCTGATGGGGACTCAAAATATAGCCAAGAATATGCAAGCAAGTTCTTCATTGCGAGAAATAGAAAACATATGGAAAGCATTTTTTTTTTTTTTTTAAACATCTGATGTCTCCTTGTTTAAAAGTCAGAAAGAGAGACCCAATTCACTGCAGCTCGTAATAGATACAATATTAAGTTTGTCAAATTAAAGCTTTCCAAAGAAAGTAAGATCTTTCCTTACTGGTTTCTAAAATCTACCATCCTCATTAAGAGAATCAAAAGATCAGCATAGACTGAGATACATGAGAACCACTAGAGAAATTAGATATGTGTATTCTTTAAATCTCATTCAGCTGAGACTGAGCTGAAATCAGTCTCAATAAAAAAGAATAATAATAGAAAAGGCCTAAACCACATGAAGACAGAAGCTGTGTTCAGAATGGCTCACTCATTAACTCTTTCACTATGTAGCATTTTCTATTTACTAAACGAATTATGGAACAACCAAACAATAAACCATGTTTGTCCTGCTCTGAGGACGTCTAATACAACAGCACTGCATTGCATTATAGTATATTTTGGAATTTCTAAATTTTGTGATGCATTAGGTTTTTCATAGTGAACTATATAGGGAACAGAATGTACTGCTGCGGTTTTAAACAGTACTGCAAAAATGGTTTTACACTATATAGTGCACTATTTCTGGAATAGGGAGCGATTCTGACACAGCCACACACACATTATATTCATCATTAGATTCGCTTACAGAATATCAGAGTTAGACAAATGTTAGAAACATACACACTTACACACACGCACAGACACACACACACACACACACACACACCAAATGTGATAGAAGATAGCAGAGAAGAGATGTTTTGTCTATCTCTCTCACTGCTTTATTCAACACACGCAGAAACACACACACACACATTGTATCAAAAGCCTGGAATCCTCATCTCTTTTCTGTTTCAATCAGGGATGACTTTCACAATGTGGACATTTGTACATAACTCATCACTACTATTTAAACATGAAGCAGTCTCACATATTCACTAAACTGCCATCCTCAGAATTCTACAGCATTTTCCATAAAGATAATGAAACATGTTACATTGAACAGTTCCAGCATGGCTCAATATTCTGCCCTACTTTAATATATGTATATTGGGTTTATATGCTAATGATTCCAAACCTTTGAACAACACTACATAAACACACACACACACAGACATACACATATAGTCTTGGCTCATTTGATTGAAAAGAGCTGCGTCATGAATTTTTGGATTAAATTTCAATTCTTTAGTTACTTGGGATCCCATTTTGTTCTCTCATTCGATTTTAATGACTCAGAGTAATTTAGCCCCAATAATCACGTCTCACCTTCCTTCTTCTAACCCTGCTTAATACACAATCAGTACCCTGTACTATTATAGTATTATTTATGCACTCCTCCCCACGGTCCCGGGACCTATTACTCTAATGACACGTCTATCAATAGAGGCCTCGCTATGACCAGGCTAGTCTTCTCTTTAACTTCAAAGATATATTTACATACATCAATAAAGGCCTCGCTATGACCAGGCTAGTCTTGTACACCGTCATGTAACTATACACTGTCCAGGGCGGAGTGCTGAAGGAAGGATGGAGGGGAGTAAATTAATTTAAGAACAATTGTTTACATTTAAAATTTCCTTAATGAGTAAATTAGTTAACCTGTCACTCACCACCAATGTTTGTCGATGAGGCCTGGATTTGCGAATGGGGGGGAGAGGCCGCACTTACCCCCGCGGTACTTGTCCTTTATTCTGTGGAATTTTCCCTTGCTTCTGGGGCCCAGCTGTTTTGCTGGAGAGCGTCCTCGGCAGGTGCTAGTCTCTCCCCCTCCGCCGCAAGACCATGCTCATCCTGTTCCGTGACGCCAAATTGTGGTGGAAAAATAATGACAGGAAGAAAGAAATATTCAGAGTCTCTGAGTCTTGATCAGAATGAGTAACAAGATTTATTGAGAAGCCACACGTAATGAATACAGAGTGAACTCCTGCCTTGCAAGAGGTGCCAAGCTCTCTTTATACCTTTTAGATCCTCCCATCCCTTACTTCCCAATTATGGGCACAGTGCCACCATTGTGACACGTCAACTTCTTCTGACATGTGATATGACATAATCCCTTAGTGAGCATATCAGGCTGGTTCTCAAAACATTGCAAGCAGAAAGGAAGATGACCCTGGCGCCAGAATTTGTAGAACAACTGTGACGTGCATTCCTTAACACATACACATAGCCAGATAGAGAAAACTCTTACTCAGCATTTCAAAAAAGCTCACTGAGGGTAGAATGGTCACAGTACACATTATCATCGCATAGAACAAAAAGTAATATCATTAATAGTCGTCATTGTTTATGAATCATCACACGTCATTGATTATGAATCATTTCAATAAACACCTTCCATCACACTACTCAAGTTTGTTACCGTTGTAATGGAAAAACAAATTATTTTCTGTTTTTTATAGAGATATTCAGCTTTAGGTATTTTTCGTGATTTGTGGTCGAATTTTCTACCTATAATTAGTTGAATATGTAAGACAGACAATAAGGAAAGTCTGTCTGCTAGGCTTTTTTAGGAGCCTTGCTATGAGGATTTGATAGCAATCATTCAGTAACAACAGGATCAATGAGGTCAGGATGTTGTCATCCCAACTCCAATAAAACAGATTGGATAACACAGTTCGAGCACTTCATGGCTTAAGGCGGGGGTCTTTATACTCCTGGCATTGGGCACAGTGTAAATAACTTTATGTTTATCTGCCTCAGAGAGCCTTGTTCTTTTGGCAGCACTTTTTTTTTTTACAGGGACTAGACAAGCTGTTTGTCTCCACATCTTTGTCAGCAATGGGTACAACTTAAAATAAATTTTAAAGGCGTTCATTAGAAGTGTGTGGACTTCTGTTGTGCATCATGTGTGTCTTCAAAGTAAAGGGAATAAAAATAACTTGCTTTATTGAAAGGAGGATTGAATGAATTTTAATGAATGAATCGATATGGAGGATGTTGTTTAGATTATATAAAAAAAATATTGATAAATGGAATCGAATAGAAATGATCCAAAATGTCAAAAGTCTTGTTACATTGACTCCCATTGTTAAATATGTATAGTACAATATGGGTCATGTAGACTGCTAGAGCTGAGTCTCATTAACACATTAGAACTTGCATATTGATTTCATAGTAGTTTCACATAAAGGTTATATCAAAGTAGTTTTTGTTAAATACATCCCAATATCCATAAGAGAATGTTATATTACCTGGCATCACCAGGCATTACATTACCTGGAAAGTCATGTGTGTGTGTGTGGAATCATTTGGATTGTTTTATTGCATGGCTTCTGCTGTTCCTTGTTAGAGTGCCTCTAGTGTCAGGACTTCCACAGGTCAGTGGTGGACATCAAGCACCTGGCATGATGAGCACTTGGGGAACGTCCAGTGCCCTGCCTGATGACAGACCAATGTAGACCGGGCTGCATCAAAGAATGTTCCTGTGTATGAGCAAGTGTGTGTGTGTGTGTGTGTGTGTGTGTGTGTGAGAGAGAGAGAGAGAGAGAGAGAGAGAGAAAGAGATAGTACCAGCTCAAGCACCAGTGGAGCACATCCAAATGAAGCCAGTGCAGTAAAGCCAGTTAATCCTGAATGTAAAAATGCCCACAAATGCTAATGTAGTCAAAAAAGGGCTGTTTTGCCCTTTTAACGAGGGGAGTCCTTTAATCTTCATGCTGGGCTAAGGTGAAGGGGTCAGCAGTGCTGGTTATTTAAGGAGTCCCAAGTTCACCTTGACGTGTCTGCTGACAGGAAGAGGCACTGGCGGATCTCCTTTCCTGACCAGTCATTACTTTACACCCCGACTGCCAGAGAACACTCGCACTGAGGGGGAGCGAGGGGTGTCGTCTGCTCGGCCCCGCCGGCCGACAGACATGCAGACTCTTCAGATGGGCAGAGGCAGTGTTAGGAAGGAGGGGAGGTAGCAAGAAGGGTGGGTAAGGATAAGGAGTACTAGCAGTGTGAGAGTAAAGGCCTCAGCAAACTTCTTGCAGGGGTTCACATGCTCCTTTTCAATTGGTAGTTGTAGTAGAGTGAATCACAGGGCATGTCACGATACGATAGTATCAAAATAACCAAAATGACCCATGATACCAATATCTCGATATTGTGATTCTGCCATACTTGATATTTTGCAAGACAATTCTCTATGATACTTCACGCCAACTGATTTACTGAAGAGGATAAAATACCCTATTTGCTGCAGGTTTAATCTGTTCATTTAATAACAATAAAGCAGTAGCTTTAGTAAGTCACATGGGGAGGGGACAAGTTTTGGGGAGTTTAGTGGACCTATGTTTAAATAAAAATATTACTATTTAATACCAGTTATCGATAATATATTGCATTCAATGATTATACAATATTTCATAATATTGATATTTTGTTCCACTCCTAATTGGTGGTATATTTTTTTATGTAGAAACGTTTTCACAGAGAAAATTTCAGATGGGCGGTGTGATTTTTATTTTAAAAAATGTTAATTTACATTGATGTCCTTTAGACTGTCTCAAAACAGTCAGGTTGCCAGATAATGATAATATATTGCAAACTAAAATGATACTTTGATATTTTGTACCAATCATATTTGGTGGTATATTTAGTATAGAAACACTTTTACAGAGATTAAAAAAAATCAAATGGGTCATGTGATTTTTATGAAAAAAAAAAAGTTAATTTACATTGATGTCCTTTAGACTGTCTCAAAAGTTGCCAGGTATTGAGAATATATTGCAAACTAAAATGATACTTTGATATTTTGTCATAATTGGTGATATATTTTTTATAGAAACACTTGGTTAATTGGTTAATTTGTTATGTTTGTTAAGTTTTTAAATTGATGTCCTTAAGACTGTCTCGAAAGTTCTGGATGAATGGACCAATAGAAATGCTCCAAATAGTTTTTCACTTATTTTCACCTGCAGACATCCAGACTCTTCCTTGCAGATATAATGTGATATAATAGCAGCAAAAACCACCAACTGAAAAAGTCGCACAGAAGCTTCGCTTCACATGTGGCGTAGGCGACAGGCAACTTAAACTGCAGATAGTATGCCAGCTTCAAAGCTCAGAAGGATGCGTTCAGCTCTTGCAATGCTGTGGAGGCCTTTAAAATAAAGCACACATAAAGAAAAAGAAGAGAGGAAGCTGGAGATGCAGGAGAACTCTGTGGGGTTAACCATCTGCTTTTTACATCCATTCTGAGATTGACTAAAAGAATTGCTGCTGCCCAATAGAAACGTCTGCCCCTGTTTCTGAAGAATGTCCACATTCTAAACTTGTTAGAATCCCATTGCTAGATATTTAGCAGACACATCCTAATGCTTATTCCAGATCAAACCATTTTGATGTGGGTTTGGCTCGCGCTTATTTCCATATTAAACTGACGAGGTGAGGACTTGGGCCAGCTCACACTTACACAAGATAAAGGTGCTGCAAAGGGTTCATTAAGCGATGCCACAGAGGAATTAAAAGTGGTTCTTTTCATGGTTTGTCATGGTTTAAAGAACAATTTGAAGGGCATTTCTTTTTTTTTAGAAGGTAGTGATGTGTGAAGTGGGGGATGGAACAAAATATAATATAGTGGATTTTTGTGCTTTTACATTTACACTGGTTTTTTAAGCTTTTAAACTTTTTTTTTTTACTAATTTGAGATGTATTCTATGCTGTTTAATAAAAAAAAAACTTCCAGACTAATTACATGAAATTACATTAAAATAAAGCTTGTCTATTTGCAATGACGAATATAGGCAGACACCACTGGTCACAGTCATTACCACACACTGCTCTGTCCACTGTAGGTCGTAATACCTTCTAAGATGCATTTCCTGTACATCCCCTCCATTTGGCATCCACTTTCACAACTCACTCAAACTCAATAATTCACATTGCTTGGCTATGAGTATGCTGGCCAGTGTTCATCCTCACTCACAGGATAGCACCTCACAACTTAAACAGATCTAGGCATTTCAAAGCCATCTTCTGAGGTAATACTACACATTGACTTTACATAATGCTATCCCATGACTTCAGTGTACTTAGTTAGTATATTATTAAAAAATTGACATATACTCTTATTTTTGCATAGAAACTGTAATACATATAATACACTCTAGATGAACCTGTGAATGAAAGCTCCAAAAATTGAATTTTGAATTTGAGTTGTCTGTGGTTTAATACAGGTTTCTGCACAGACCACACTGTTGTTGTAAAATGAGAAAGTGACCAGAAGTAAGTGATGCTGGTTTCCTGAGGTTCTCCTACCTGACTAAGTGCAATTCAGCATGTTTATTTGAACAGTTTAGCGGTTACGCAGCATATCAGCACACTGCAGACCGACGCGTCTCTTCTCACAGCCAGCCTTTTATCTTCAGCCCATCCCAGCGAACGCCATTCATCCTGGTCAGAAGCTAAATCACATCGTCGCTTCATGCATTAGGCACTAAATCAGGCTCTGAATGCGGGGGTCCGGTTTCATCTTATTTCATTCTGGGCATGTTGCTGGAATAAGTAATCAGAGGAAATGCATGGACGTTGCTCTGTGGGTGGTCAGAAATGTGCGCCTGTTTTCGCTTCTCCAAATAAATGCGTGATAGTGAGTCTGCGAAGGTGAACCAGGGTGTAATAGAAGCCCAGCGCCACTGAGCCTGCTGCGAAAATTGCTCCTGGACAGCGTTTGGTGGAAGATCCATCCAGACCAAGCCGTCTGCATATCTGGAATAGTGTGGTTTAATTTTCAGACAAACAAATACGATGCGGTGCTATACAATTGTTATACGTGCAGAGATGTGGAAATGGTTGCCAAGACTTGGATGATGGATATGGAGGTAAAATTATGAAATCATATACATAGCTCTGGGAGAACATGTCATGATTGGATGATGAATTAATGTGCAAATAATAACTTTCTTTTTCTGTGCTGTTTTCTGGACTTTTTTGGCCATCCATCAACAAACCACATCCTGAGGCGCTCTTAAGCTCATATTAGTTTCTCAGACCTGCTGTCATCATGTTCAAAAATCCTCAGTCGTAGTCATTCGCTCCTAACGCTAACCGAACGAAAACCTTCATTGCTTTGTGGACCAAAATAACGCTGATTATAGTTTTACGAGTTTTATTAATTAAATCTGTCAGTAAAATGTTTTGGGAAGGCACCAAGAAACATAAACATCTTACCAAACAACCACAGGAATGAATGCTGCTTGAGTGCTTCTCCAGATGGTGTTAAAAAATAGAGACAAGCCCAAGCATCACAGCGGCTCTCCAATCTAAATGAAGTGCTGAGAGCTGATCTGAAGTCATTTCCACCCTGGTTTGAAGTAGATGCTTCAGTCACACGCTAGAGGCGTCGCTTTTAATGAGAAACTGAAAGAGCGAAGGAGATTAATCTCTGTGGATCATGCAAACCCTTTGTTTCTGTTGGAGACGGTTGATTTCCAAATAGTTCTTACGCATTCAACACAGAGGAACTGGTAACAGATATTCCTACAAAATGATCTATGTTGGCTTGTGTTCTACATGGTCAGAATTATCACCACTCTGCAGAAGCTCGATAATCAGTTCCACTTGTAGATATAATGGCCACAAATGGGGTTTAATGGAACATTTACTGGAATCCGCTCGAGATCACGAAGCAAACGTATGAAAAAAAGGCTTATCACCTATATCTGTGCATAACATCCTGTAAGTATTCCCAGGAAACGTAATTGAACAGTTAGCTGGAAATGAAACATTATAGTTGTAATAGACCATATTGCACAGTTTGCACAACAGTCTAGTGGCTAAGAGTGTTGTTTGGCAGTGATATTGTGATACATTAATGTGAATGATTTCAGCACCCTCTGAAACACACACAGAAAAAATAGGTGCTGTTTACACCTATTTGGATTGTATCTTGAAAATATTTTATTAACGTGGGTTTATACTTTGTTGTGTTAGTTAGTCAAATTGAAATTTGTTTGTAATTTGCTCGTAGCTCAGTGATTCTAGGGATTCTTTTTTACTAGGATGTATCGATACAATTTTTTCCAACAAGTCCATGGATTTTTGTACTTGCCGATACTGATTTCTACTTAATCAATCAATCAATCAATCAATCAATCAATCAATCAAACTAGTACTCTTTATGTACTAGTGTAGTTGTTAGTGTAAAATAGTGCAATGCAACAGTTAATTTTGAGAGGTGTGTTTGAAATACAGTTGAAGTGGCATGAGACTCCAAAGGGTACAAAGGGATGAGAAACCGGTGGAGCTGTGAAGTGAGCAAAAGTGTCTCTTTTTGACGTGTCTTCCCATTTATAATAATTAAAAAAAAACTAAAATAATCTCAGAAAGAATCCCTGCAAGTTGCAGTCTTGCAAATAGTGACCCTTTACAAAATCTTGATGCTCTTGAAAAAACAAGAGAACCAGTGACTTTTTTAGGTGTTCTCGGTCACATGACATCGCGTAGCTCCTCCATTTCCACTCTCTGTTGTGTTTACATGGATCTCTGTGGAAACGCGTGCCGAAAATGTAATTATGGTGCATGGCAGTGGACAAATAGCTATATTATTAAACGCGAGGTGATTAAACTCAGAGTCGTGCTTCAGAACAGGACTAAAATTACCAGAGGACCACAGAGTTCAGCGAAAAACAGTAGATAATTCAGCTTGTAATTTTCTCAGAGGACGTCTGAGAAAAACACATACATGGTCGTTCGGAAGTCTGTGACTAAAAAGTCTGTAACTTGTCTTTAGATGTGAGAGACTTTTTTTGAGTCTTTTCGAAGTCGGTAAGTGTATGTTTAGCAAACGATTGAAGAAGAAGCGACCAACTGTAAACAGGATTGAATGTGATCACTATAGAACTCAAGGCAAAAAGTGCGAGAAGGAATTTAAAGGTTCTTATTGGATTATTACTATTACTATGGATTGTCTATATAAAATAAAATCAAACCCTCTTTTTAATCCCTGCTATTCCTAGTGGGTTTGAATGTGTTTCGGTGTGTTTACACTTGCATTTTTTTATGTGTTTGGTCTCATCCAGATATAATCCTGATACTCAAGTCGACTTTAAGTTTAAATGGCCAAGTATTAAAAGGAACATAGTAACTAGTTGAATGGAGAATTTGTGAAGATCATAGGACTCAGTGCAAGACATGCAAGAAGTGCAAAAGTTACTGTAAGAATGGCATTTACATGTGGCCTGTCTATGTGAAATGAAGTCAAAAGCTCTGCGTTTCCCAATGTGGTCGATTGTGTGTTTGTAAAGTGAAGCGTTTAAAAGGTGTAATCCTTGCAAATCCGTGGGAATATACCATAAACTCAATGTAAAGAGCATGGCTTTACATGTCTGTGATTATGGCTTTAAACCAGATCCTTATTTGTGGTACAGTGTGTATGTACAGTATATGTGTGTGTGTGTGTGTGTGTGTGTCTGTATGAGAGTGTGTGCCCTGGCCCCAATTCCCTGAGGTGCAGTGTGTGTTGGCATGGTCTGAAGAGGCCCTCTAGCTTGCTGCAGACTTCCTGTGGGCACCGTGGCGCATGCTGCACTCTCCGCCGCTCAGAGGGAGACCGTTCTTATGTTAACAGCTCTGGGCCGGCTGCCAAAAACAACACTTTTTATTGAATTTGAAAGTAGGAAGGAAAAAAAAATCCCCCTTCGGAGTATTTTTTTCACTGGGCATAGCGGCCACAGTAGTTGGAATTGTAGTAGCTCGTTTCAAAAGGTCATGGATCACTTTTTGGACTGCGGGACTAATTATGGACTTGAAAGTATCGGCAGAGGAGGATGCCGCCAGACCCTCACAAAGGCCCGTGTCCCCCTCCACAGGTGAACCAAAACTTCCAAATCTCCAGGAAGTTTCCAGGAGGTTTTTTATGCAGTGTAAATGAGGTCTGTTAAAGTCTGCAGGTTATTAAGAACCATTAGAGGCATGAATTAGTGTGTCTCTATGTGAACAGGGCAGAGAGTCAGCGTCCATCTGCTTTGCATCAGCTTCACTAATTTTTGGTAAGAACACGGCCTCCGATGAGAAATTTATACTGGAATGAGGGGATTGAATTCTCGCAACCTTAGAACCATTAGACCAATCAAAAGCTTTCCACCGCCACTGACTCCTCGGTTATGAGTTACACACCTCGCTAAGTGTCGTTTCCTGATGATGCAGCTGAATAGATCTTCTCAGCAAGAGAAATTCTTGCTTTTGCAATTGTTTGACGTGTTAAAGGAGAATCCTACAGATCCAATACCAAAACCTGCCACACTAAACCTGCCCTAAAAAGCTTTTAAGACACAGAGGCATTCTGAACCAGCAAGTTTCATCCTTTCACTGAAGTTTCACTAAAGGATGTAACTCCCCAGGGCCTTGTTCCTCAAGATAGTACAGGAGGTGATCCTGGAACATGTGGCCTACAACAAGGGCACAACGATGAGGTAGAAATCATCGCATAAAACCAGGACTTTAAAAGCAAGGTCAAAGTAATGAAGGAATCAGCCTCCTTCTTACCAAAAACCTTCACATCAATGCGGTCTTTATTCCAATAAAGACTTAAACAGATGTATGCGCATAAGAAAGCCCTACATAGATGACTTACCTTCCTCTTTTATGTCCACATCAGGCATTGATTTCGTAAATCGGCCTTGGAGCGTTGCTTATACCGTTTCCTCTAAGGTTCAGTCTCCTTTTTCATATGAAACCAAAACGCACAGGATCAGTGACGTACGCAGCCATGCTATTAATGACGAGGCCATGGAACGATTGTGTCACCTGGAGATCATTTGAAAAAGTCTTCATTTCTGGTCACGCAAGTTTAATATGAGATTTTTTTATTCTTTCTTATTATTTTATTGCTGTTTATTGTCATTGGGTAAAGTATATATGCAGCTTTTAACCATCCTTCTGCTTGACCAAAGACTCCATTTGCCAGCATGCTCACTCACTGGTTTTCCCTGACTCTCCTGATTATGCAACACTACAGCGTTCATGCTCGCCAAGCTTCTGATTGCTCACACCTGGACTGCCTTGTATAAACCTCCCCTGGTTCCTTTCTTCCCTCGCCGGGTATTATTACATCTAGCTTGCTAGCACTTCTACTAAGCGTTTCTTTAGATTCTTTAGACTCCTTTTTTCTATTTTCGGACTACTCTTTTGCCTTGCCCTTTCAATCGTTCGTTTTTTATTGCCGACCAATTTTTGTACTTAGACTACCCCTTTTTGCCTTGCCCGCTGCCTTTTGGACTTTCTGTGTATGACCCTTTTGCCTACTCACTCTGGTATGTAGTTTGTTGTCACTACCATTTTGATACTGACCCTGCCTGTCTGTGACTACTCCCGTAAGGTTTTCTCCCTGTGTTAATAAATTGTTTGATTGGTATCTGCATTTGTCTGTCCTTGGTTTGGCCCGTATGACATGGGATCTCCCATTCGTTTTCGTACACGCTTAAGTCATAGAGTTTTTGTATCCGGAAAGCCACCAAACATCATGTACTTTAAACTTCAGGACAAGTAACTGAACTTTACTGCATTCAGCTGTTGGTTGTCCCTTGTTTTTATCCTTTGTTTGTCCCATTCACTCCCATACGTTTTCATTCACGCCCAAGACTTTAATTTGCCCGAAAGCTACCAATCCACTTGTACTTCTCCTTAATGGCAGGTCTTCTTGCTCTAGTAACAGTCATTGTGACTGGACTCATTTTCTTGTCTTTTTCTCATCCTCATCTTCATTCCTCCAACTTTAGATGAATAACCTTTCTGTATTTCTTTCAGAAAATGCACTTTTTTGTTGTTATTTTTGTTTATTCTCTGAAATTTTAAACTGATTGACCTCCTAACAGTATGTCCTGATCTCCAAGCATTTTGTTGATGTCATTTAATACAGCAACTTCACACAAAAAGGAAAATTATTCTAAACTTTTATTGGAGTTCCTTGCAACAAAAATATTATTGTAAGTCATTTTAAAGCATTTCTGTTGGATCATTCATTTCATAAAGAGCATTTTAAAACAGTGAATGAAACTGAATCAAATGTTTACAGAAAAAAAAGGTGTTTGCGTGACACTGGTGATGTGTAAACAGTGTGCATATGCACTATATATTCTTCCCTGGCGCCCAGTGAAAAGCGATATGGGCAGCTGTCATAAGTAGTATATATACAATATGACTCATTGTGGCAGTAGCACTGTTGGTTCAACATAAAACGGTGCTAAAATTTCACATCTCCTGTAGTCTATTAAAGACAGCAGACTTAAGAAGTGTCCAGGTTCTCGAACACCACAATGTATCACCAGTAAAAAGCTGGTGCTAGGCTCGGTGAAGTGTTATATTACAGGCTAAAGAAGATCCTGGGGGGCATACTTTGACCCTCAACCTCTCGCCCCCGATCTCTAGAATTACACACAGTCACTTAGCAAGGGTGAAGTAGGCCACTTCTGTCAGCAGACACATGGAGCCTTTTGGAGCCTATGAAGTGACCATTTTATGGGCTATATGAAGTGGAGCTGATAGCTACGGCTATTTTAAGAGGCTTCCATTTTTAAAATGTCCTTCTTTCGTTTCTTTTAAATTCACTGGTTTGTCCTGTGAATGTCCAGCTGTCCAGTCATCAGCTCAGTGTTCCCATGACCCTCCTGTTCTTGAAAACACTTTAACTCTCCTCCTACTTCCATGTGAAGCAATTAGGAACTAATTAGGTTCATTAAAAAGACATACAACATTTCCTCTCCTTTGTTTGTCCTGTCAAGTCTGAGACCCGTCGCTTACTGCCTACCTTACTCTACTCTTTCATTACTGTTACCCTAATAGATCCCTGTACTTATCCGGCCACTGCTTCCTTCTCTTTCATTTTGGCCTTTTTCTCATTGACTTTCTTCATCATCCCCCTCTTCCTCTACCTTATTGCATTCTCTATTCCGAGTTCTGCTTTGTACGAATGTCTCCTCATGTGCCTTCAGGCCAAAAAGCAGAGCGAGAGCAAGAGAAAAAAAAAAAAAGAAGGAAAGAAAGATATAGAACGATAACCGTCTGCATGGCTTCTGTTCATGTGATTTGATACAGAGCTGACGTTTTATTACAGAGCTTTGATGTTTTATCAGCATCTCCCAAGGACCCAGTAAGTAAAAGTAGCAGTAAAATTAACTAGACTTCTGTTTTTTTTGTATTAGTAATGTGACCGGCTTGTGATGACGAATGAGACTTTTGTGATTAGGTTCAACTCTTTTTACAGACCTTATGATCTCTAAGTGTTTTTAGAACCATGATATAACAATATATCGGCCTTATAAGCTGAGTGTTTTGGTGTCATGGACTGTGTTAATGTGTTCTGTTCTCCTCTATATTCAGTAGTTTACTCAGAACAGTACAATAAAATAAAGAAGAAGCACCTAGTTAACAGTTAAAAGTTATAAGAGAGGTCAACAGGAGAATGGCCCAGATTTGGCTAGATGTATAACTTTGTATAATCTGTATAACTGTGATAATACAAGTATAGAAGAGTATAGAAGATCTGTTTTCCGCATGGTTCCATTTTTTTCAGCCCAAGAACAGAAAGCTGAGGCTGCAGTTTTGAGCAGCTTTGGCTCAATAAAGCTGGATAGTTGGCGATAGAGCTGATGATATGGTGATATGATCTTAAATTACTATCATCAATTTAATTGAACATTTTACCTTAGTTACTCACTAAGTAATGAAGAATTACTTTAATCCAGATACATTTTTCCCCTGGTTTAAGCTGTTTGAGTTGCTTAGTTGGCTCTGGGTTTGAGTTTTCCTTCTTGTTGTTTTAATGTCACAAACTGGATGGGAAGAAATCACATATCTTCACACATAAGCCATGAATTAAAAAAATTAATTAATTAATTAAAAACATGGACACGAATATGTCAGAATTTCCAAATTATTAACCTTTTGAACTGGTTTTGAATAATTTTCAATAATCACCCTCTTATTTAAAAACTGAAAAATGAAGCCTAGTCTGAAGATTTTTAATTCTTCGAGGCTGAGGCACACATATGGTGGAACATACAGCTCTGGAAAAAAAATAGGAGACCACTTAAAAATGATTAGTTTCTTTGATTTGACCAAATTGAAAACCTCTAAAATATAATCAAGAGGAAGATGGATGACCACAAGCCATCAAACCAAGCTGAACTGCTTGAATTTGTGCACCAAAAGCAGTGTGTGAGACTGGTGGAGGAGAACATGCCTTGATGCATAAAAAATGTGATTAAAAACAGGGTTATTCCACCAATATTGATTTCTGAACTCTTAAAACTTTATGAATATGAACTGAAAGTTCTGCATCTTCATTGTTATTTTGGCTATTCCTCAAAATCAGAGAAACTGATTCAGAAACTAAAGATCTAGAAGCTAAGATCTGATTCCAATAGAACCCTTTGGGATGCAGTAAAATCTGAGATTTGCTCCAGGATTATGCAGGAATTCTGTGATGCAATCACATCTACATGGATCAGAATTTCAAAGGAATGTTTCCAACATCTTGTGGAGTCCATGTCACGATGAACTGACGCTGTTTTTGATATTTAGCATCGCTCTTAATGTTGATTAATCATCTGATTCTCATCCATGTCTCTTCTCTCATTATTTAGAAGAGTTAAATAGCTTTTTGTCCAGGAGGATTTGATGTCATCTTCGCTTTAGCGTCATTCTTAAGTGCCTTAGATTCTTTACTCGTGAAAAAATGCTAAAAAACTCCCACGAAGAGGCTGCTTTTTTGCCTTTTGTCTTGCAAAGCAGTTAGAGACAGAAGTCTCAGAGGCAAGGAGGTCTATGTGTTTAACAGGGACTCTGGAGCCTGACCTAGCTTCCATTCCCACTGACGCCAAGAAGTTAGGGACCTCTGGTTGACTTCCTGATGAGGGGGAGAGCGGAGGAGAAGAACGCAAAAAAAAAAAAATAAATGGCAGAAAGAGAATATATACACTTTATAAGAGTCTCTTGCTTTTGATTTATTATTTATTTAATTAAACCCTTTTGCCAAATAACTCAAATAACATCACAGGACTACAAAGGTTCTCTCTGACCACATGTGATTATTAGAGAGCTTGTTTGATTCATGTAGTGCGGTCGAGAGTGAGCGTACATGTGTGTGTCAGTTTGATAATGAACACACCAGAAGCCAGTTATACCACAGAGCCCAGTCACAACCTCAGAGATGCAAGATGCAAAGCAACGCATAACTCAAGAGAAGGCAAGCAGAACTGATCATTTCCACAGAGGTCCACCTATAAAGGAGGGCCTTGAAGTTTTACAAATACACTCAGAATGAAGAAAAGGCTCCCCATTCTTCTTTTTTAATCTTTAATTTATTTTTATGACCTTTCTATGCCTTTTTTTTCATTCTTTCATTTCGTTTCAACCTTGGTTTTACATGCACTCATTTTATTATCCACTCTGATCAAAAACTAAGTGGCTAAATGATGCCGTGTAATAAAGCAGCTGCAGAGCAAGCACAGAGCTCTGATAGCCACTTATCAGTATCTGGATCCCAGTAAGCAGACAGAGACAGGGGTCACAGGCTACTGCAGCAGACCAGTCTGCATTGCTGTCAACACATGGGGGCCATCCAAGAAACTAGCCTGCTTCCTCACTTCATAAGCTCCAAATGATCCTGTCCCGCCAACTAAGCGGGACAGAGCCCTCCTCGGGACTTTAGAGAAAATATGAAAAGGGAGAAAACCAAACAAGGCTTCCAGATTTTATGAAAATGGTATATAACCTGTAAAAATGTCGCTTTAAATAACGACTGAGCTTTGGTATGTAATATTTCATGTCAGGCAAAGAATGTTTCGGGACATAATTTTTTGTGTCAATTTTCTATGTGAAAAATAGAGAGAAGTAGACATGTATAGGAAGGGTGGAATTCTGATAGAGCACAGTAGAAGTTCTCCTCAGTACTTAATGTGTTGTATGACATTATGTTCAGTACCTTACTCTGGATATTATAGAATAAATAGCAGGGCTTTGATTTGAGTGTTTTAGATTATTGCTGTCCATTGTTTTCGTCCACCCATAATATAATCTATTGTCATGCCTATGTGTAGACAACCGTCTCCTGCCTCTAACACACACACACATCAAGGTGTCCCTTGGTTTTTGCCTTGTCCCAGAGAAGCTAAAGTCTTTACTGACTTGCAGGATATGTGTACACACTAAGAAAAGTAAGTACATATTTGTACTTAAAAAGGTACAAAGCTTGTCACTGGGGCTGTACCTTATATTGAGGTACAAAAAAGTACCTTTCATTGAAAGTCCTTTTTTGTACCCATGGTGTTTGTGCCAGTAAAGATTATAAAGATTAAAAACATTATCATCAACTAAATATAGCTCAAAAACTTGATGATCGAAAATTCTCTGGCTTTCAAGTAAAAAATTCGCAATTTAAATATATATTGTTTATCAGTACAGTGATACAGAATACTGAATGTACTTTTTGGCTGGTTAAATGGTACAAATCTGTACTTATTGCTGTTAGAAATTACTTTGTACTTCAGAGGGAACAAATCTAACACTTTAAAGACCAATATTATACCTTTGAGGGTACAATTATAAAGAGTGTACCTTTGAGTACAAAAAAGTGCTTATATTGTACCTCTGTTTTTTAGAGTGTAGGGCATTGAATGTTTATGTGGACCAGATAGCAAACTTTTGCAATGCCAGATCCCAAATCTGCCACATTTTTCTGGCCCGGTTGTGGTTTGGGATGATGGGCCAATTTTGGCCCAACTAACTAATCTGCTATTATCTAGCTAGAAAATGGCCAGAATAAGCCCTAAAATCAACCAACAATACCAGAACTCATTCAGATTAGAAACATTTGGTCCATTCATAGCCCAGGTGAAATTTCATCTGGGTGGTTTCTGCTAGATTTGCTTATTTATTCATTCACATGGACACTTATAGACAGAAACCACTGGTCACAATACTTACCATCCACTACTCTGTCCACTGTGAGTGGTACTGCCTTCTGTTAGTGTTTTCTGAGTTCAGAACATACATGACACACGTGAAATTGGAAGGTTGAATTCTTAAAAAAGAGAGAAATGTACTGTTTCATCTATCGTGCACTCACTATCAGAGATCCCCAATTAACTGCAATAATTCAATAATTCATGTAGCCTTGCCATGAACACATTGGCCAGCATTACACCTCAAGTAGACAAGATAACACCTCACAACCTCACAAACCCCAATGTTGAAGTATATAACTGATCATAACTGAAAATTAAAAGTCTTCACTAGTAATAATGGAAGAAATGGTAGAAAGTGGAAATGAGATCACAGACCTGTGTGTGTGTTTGTGTTTTTTTATTGTATCCGCTCCCTGGTGTCAGAGGTCAGTTATAGGCCTGTGTTTAAGAGTACTCAGCCTGGGGCAGTTGGAAGTGTACAGTGATGGCACTCTGGGTGGGAAAGCACTTTCTCATCTGTGAAAGGTGTGTGTGTGAAAACATCAACAGGCTCTTTGGTTCTGGTCGCAGGGGGGGGGGGGGGGGGGCTGGGGGGGGGGGGGGGTGACAGTAACGACCAGGCAGAGAAAGGCAATAGTGTTTGTGGATGTAAACATGGCCTGCTCTCCGCACCCCCCCGTCATTAGCTCAGCCCCAGTTGGTTTGCTCGTCTTGCCCGTGAAGCATCCGTTTGATGTCCTCTAGATAAACAAGGTTATTTACAGTGCTGGAGGGATACTTTGCCCCTCACTGTGAGGCCCCTCTCTGGGATGGCAGGCAGAGGTGTGTTCACGGGGTGTAGTGTGTGGATGTGTGTGTGTGTGTGTGTGAGTTAAAGCGTGGGACAGTGGTGGAACCTTATTATCAACCACTGGATTTTAAATTAGAGTGCTAGGTTGAGTTCTCTGACTTGATAAGGAAAATAAGATACATTTCTCTTTTTTTAATATACTTATACATTACAATTATATATATACAGTGGCATGAAAAAGTATTTTCGCCCCCTACAGACCATTTTCAACCAATCTCTTTCTTATAAAAGTGAGAACTCAAGTTCTTTAAATGGTGTTCTGGGGTCTTTTCTGACCTCCTGGATGAGTTGTCCATGCCCTTTTGGAATAATTTCAGTTGCCCAGCCACTCCTGGAAAGGTTCACCAGCGTTCCATGTTTTCTCCATTAATGAATAATGCCAAAGCCTTGAAAATGACTTTGTAACCATTTCTAAACGGATGGATGCCAATGACTTTCCAATGTTTTCTCATCTGTTCTTTAATTTCTTCAGGTCGCAGCATAAGGTGTTGCATTTTGAGATGTTTTAGTTCCTTTTAGTCATTATTTAAAAAGTGCTTTTTATATTCACTTGGGTTATATTAGGTTTCTTTAATAATCTGAAAAATGTTAGTAAAACAAAAATGCAAAAACGAAAGAAATCTCTAAGGGAGCAAATACTTTTTCACGCCACTATATATTTACAAAACCAGTCCCATATAAGTTACGATGCCAATAAGGCAAAGCCTTAAAAAGGGACAGCTTCAACATTGAAAACAGTTCCTTGGGATCAGATAAATCAAAATTTTACATTTTTAAATGTTAAAAGAGCATTGGCTTAGAGAAGATGAAGCATTTCTGAATGACTGGATGTTGACTCATCACTTCTTCTTTGCATAATGCAACTTTAACTTGAGTGTATTTGTGGATCACAATTGGACACAACACAGCAAACACAACAAAAAAGGACACTGTGTAAAATATAAATAAAAATGAGTAAAAACATAATGCAGTGATTTCTTGAGGGAAATCATTGGAATTTTTTGCATTATGTTTTTATTCATTTTTAGTTATATTTTACACGGTGTCCTTGTTTTTTAAAATCTTTTTCTTTTTTTCTTGAGCAACCCAAATACATTTGGCTGTTTTTACTAGGACATCACAATATTGGGTAAAAATAGCATTTTGAAATTTTGTTTTACTGCAATATATATTGTGATATTTAGAAATACATACATTTTCATCAGAAATGGATATGAATGAATGATTCCGCAGCCTGATATCAGAAAGTTTTTTACAATGTATATACTCACATTGCAACGGCGAAGCTGAAACGATATAAGTGCAGCTCTAGACTATAATGAGAGTTCTGTAAGCATGTGCATGATCAGAGCGGTGTACTTGAGACGGCTGATAGCTGCTATAGCTTTCATGCTCCCCTTTCAGACTCTGGGCCCCTTGCTGGAACTAAAGCCTGCTGATAAAGCCAGACTGGAGGGCAACCTCCAAACTTGATCATTCATCATAATTTACTGTAGCCCTGCCTGCGACGGGAGAGGAGGCAGGATCTGAGCCATTTTTCCAGCAGGTAAAGTCTGCCTGAGGGGGACTCGGGGTACAGGGAGAGTTTTGGTATTAGCTTGTCAAAAGGGCACAATGGTAATCCAGGATTACTGAAGCAGAATGTGTGTGTGTGTGTGTTTACCGCCTCCTCTTTTGTCCGCCGATCGGTCAGATCCTCGTGATTGTCATCTATCAGCGTCAGCTCTCTGCACATCAGCGAGCTGATTACAGATCCTAATCCAGGGCTGTAGATTTGGAGATGTGCAGCAAATTCCTCTTCCCTGTGGAAAGAGATCACACAAATCCCAGCTATAGCAATTAAGTTATTAAGACTAGTGTATTTTTAAGCAGGTATTCTTTGAATAACGCCCATGTTATTGTCATTTTTTAATCCTCAAAGTATTAAAGCACAAGCAAACTCTAAATACATGCTTTATCTACAAATATGTTCACATGCATGCTTAAAGCATAACTTATAGCATAAGCTAAATCATGGGATTTGTCCAACAATAGCCTTTGTATACCAATAAACAACATACATATGCTTATCTGATCCGGACTAGTGTGCCATCATGTGGTTAGAAATAAATTTAGCTAATACTACGTAGCTGTGAGTCTCTACCTATTGAATGTTCACACTTTTACTGGTGCTTCAAGTGACACTTAAAGCAATATATAAATATATTGGCTTTTATCTCCCAGTTATGTTCTTCACCAAGCCCGGCCCACACAGTAATTTTGTTTATTTATGTTATTATATGCGTTTCTCAAGATTTCTGAGATGCTGTGATACCCACTGATAGGGGGAATTTGGCTGGGTCATATATATTGTGACTGTATATTGGGACTATCATAATGTGCTCAAAAAAACATATTATGATATTGCACATTCTATATAAGTTAATGCCTGCTTGTGTTTCAGTTCCTACATTTTTTTGTGTGTGCGGTCTGTTTACTTGATGGCACTCAAAAAACTACAGTTTTGTGCAAATTGTGTCATACAAACATCAGAACAAAAAAAAGCAGAGGTTCCAGACCTAAAATTGTAAGAGTTAAAAAAATAATATTTGTTGGAATAACACTGGTTTTTGATCACAGTTTTAATGCATCTTGGCATGTTCTCCTCCACCAGTCTTACACACTGCTTTTGGATACCTTTATGTCACTCCTGGTGCAAAAATTCAAGCAGTTCAGCTTGGTTTGATGGCTTGTGATCATCCATCTTCCTCTTGATTATATTCCAGAGGTTTTCAATTTGGTAAAATCAAAGTAACTTATCATTTTAAGCGGTATAGATAGTATAGATAGTATAGATATGCTTTTCCTTTAGTCTGTGCTCCAGCTTATCCCAAATAACCCATCTCAGTGGGATTTAAATCAGGGGATTGTATTATTCCAAGTGTGTCCCTTAATTGTTTTCATGTATTTAATATTAATCTTCAATGTAGAAAAAAATAATAAAGAAAAACATTGAATGAGAAGCTCTGTCCAATGTTTTGACTGGTACTGTCTGTGCTATTGAAATATGCAGCATGTTGTGTTTTTGGGGAGACAGATAAATTTAGATACTTTAACATTATATTTCATTTCTTCATCATCGTCATTTCTGTTTAGCATATTGATTCATCTGGATCGTCTTCATTTTAGACTACAGCACTTTATTCTCTCCATCAAAGTGTTATATAGCAACCAATCATAACTGATTTAATTTACTATACATAGTATTAAGCCTCTCCAGAAGAATTCAGACATTTTATAACATTCTTATTTACTGTAGTAATATTCTTATTAATAGTCCTTGATTTCTGATGAAATGTTAAATTAGTAGGTGCCAACTCAACTCACCCTTTGGAGCATTGGAGTGGATTGATTGCACAGCGATCTTATATTATAGACACAGTAAATAAATCTCAAGTCTCATTTCGGGGGATAACAGAATGCACCTGTTTCTGGAACATAAATCCACACAAACATGGTAAGTGGACCTGAGGGAGAAACATAATGCTGAAGAAAAATGTGTAATATGGCCCCTGTAACACTGCCTTTAACACCTGCATGGAGCCCTACTCAGAGTAATGGACTTAATTAAAAAAATTAAAGAGAAATAAAGTTTAGATTTTCCACGTTAATAAAGTAGTAGATTATATCTTTATTGCCAGAACGGTTTAATATATTCAGTTTAATATATATACTTAAATTTCCTTACACGTATACTACACTGAAAAAAATCATGCGTAAAATTTACTTTAAAAGGGTTTTGCAACTTTTTGCATTTGCTTTTTTTTAAGTGAATTTAATTTCAGATAAATTTAGGTAGCTTTAACTCGGTTTCAAGACTTGTAGAAATGTTACATAGAGTAAATAAGTGAACTGAACTTCAGTCAATCCTTTCTTTTAGTAACCTTTACTTAATTTATTTTTACTGAATCAATCCTTTCTTTTAGTAACATCTACTTAATTTCTTAATAGAATACTACTTAATTACAATTACTAAATTCATACAATATTATTCAAATCATTTATGATACATAATATATTATAATTCCTAAAATGTAAAATTTTTTAGTTAAAACACACATAATACACTGTCTCAACACATGGACGGCATGTAATACATATTCTTAGAATGTATTACATGCCGTCTATGTGTTGAGACAGTGTAATATGTGTGTTTTAACTAAACATTTCAGGAATTATAATATATTATATATCATAAATTATTTGAGTAATATTGTATGAATTAAGTAATTGTAATTAGGTAATATTGTATGCAGATATTAAGTAAAGGTTACTAAAAGAAAGGATTGACTGAAGTTCAGTTCACTTATTTACTCTATGTAACATTTAAGTCTTGAAACTGAGATGAAGTTACTTAAATTTATCTGAAATTAAATTTACTTAAAAAAAGCAAATGCAGAAAGTTGGGAAAGCTTTTTTAAGTACATTTTACGCATAATGTTTGTTTCAGTGTATGTAACCTTCAGTTCCAGCAGTTTTATAGTTGTTGTTATATCATGTTTTTTGTATAAATGTGTTATTATATGTATGTTTTATGGAGTATTTTAGTATTTATTTATGGTCGGTCCGTTCAGTAAATTAGAAAGTGAACGAGGTAAAGCAGGCCAGGCTCATCACCTTTGTCCCTCAGCACCCTGGTAATTTGTGGCCTGTTGAAAATGCTTGGCTGTGGTTCATGGGTGTACATGCCACCAGAGTGGACGGGACTCAAGAGACATGGAATAAACAAGCACTGCACTTTTGCAATTCCCTAACAGAGCTCTGCAGAAACACAGTCTCTAAAAAACACACACACACACGTCCTGAGGTCATACTTAATACTATAATAATTTGACTGTCTGTGGCCTATAGTCACCTATATGAAGTCCTAGTCCAGTAGTCTAAACATCGCTCTCTTTGTTTGACCTGGGGGGGTATTTGTCTTCACGGTTGACGCCTCAGCCTCGGTCGTTCTGCGTGTGATTAGTGGCGTGTGTTAAGAGGGATTTCCCGACACGTGAGGCCTCGAGGACGGATTGGGAAGGACACCACTGAGTGAAGCTGGAGGCCGGTACGCATGAGCAGGTTGGATTGCTGTCTCTCGTCTCACCTGCTTTGTGTGTGTGAGGTAAAGGCTGCAGGGGAGCTGTGCTGGGATTTGGTTGGGAGTTCTGCTTGGACGATCAGAGGCTCCGCGATGAAAAATAGAGGACGATTTGCACGGGGGCCCACATTGTTCAAAGCATAACCATCTAGCAACAGATGGTTGCTGAGCCAATGGGGTTTGAAGACACGCATTTTCATCGCTATACTTAAAAACCCTTGGATGTACACTGCAGAGCAAAAGTATGAAAGTGAGCAGTGATTTCTCAAAGTTTAATAAATCTGAATAAATATATATAAAAAAGTGAATTTAAATGTAAGTGACAATCTTATAGCTGCAATGAAACATTCAGTAGTAGAAAAACACAGTAAGGTTAGGATCAGTTAATAAACTATGTCTATTAACACTTAGTTCTGTGTTAGTAAGCACATTACTACTACTAAACAAAATTAAACATCTTTATTTTATTAATTAAATAGTCTAAATGTATTTTTTTTTGTTTTTCCTAAAAGAAAATCAATAACAAACTACTATATAAAATATAAAGCACTAAATTTCTGGCAAAGCAACAAAGCACATTATTTGTCAGTAGTTCTTTGGTCGTTTTTTACTTATTTAGTTGAGCACCAAATGAGTTTTTTCTGGCATTTTTGGCCAAATAATTTCATTCAGTGCATCCCTGCTTGTTGGTATCTTTTAAATAGTAATTTAATGTTGATTTTTACTAAGTTAAAGACCTAATTTGGAACTTGCCTGAAGTGTATATATATGGTCATGGTTATGGAGGAGAACTCCAGTGTAAAATTGACTTTTGGTGTAGTAAAACATGATAAAAAGTACTTACCTTTGTTAAATAGCCCACCACCGCTCTATTACAGCTTTCTGAGATACAGTAGTTTTGTGCTTTTTGCCTAGCACTCTGTACAACGGCCATATCGGGGCATATTTTGCCCCAATAAGTGACTTTTTACACGTTATTCAGTGGTTTTTAAATAAGCTTCTTGTGCACTTTTAAAGTTATTAATGCCTTGATTTAAATTCCAGGGCTCTCCGAATTCTACCAAGGCGGTTTGAGCCTGGATAACCTTGTAAAAAGCAATTCATTGGTGCAAAACATGCCCTGATAATATGTTGTACAGAGAGCTAAGCAAAAAGAACAAAATTACTGTATCTCAGAAAGCTGTAGGAGTGCAGTGGTGGGCCTTTAACAAAGACAAGTACTTTTTATCATGTCTTACTACACCCAAATTATGTTTTACTACATCCAAATTTTACATCGGAGTTGTCCTTCTATGTCCTGTTAAAAGGATCTTGAGTTTCTTCAATTTAAAACTGTGGAGGATCCCCTTAAGGAGCTTCAAGGAACCTTCTGGAAACATTTTTTCAAAAGTCTCTCAAAGCAACTTATCAGGGTCCTTCCCAGTTTCAAGTGAAAGAACTCCTAAAAGCTCCTCAAAGAACCTCTACTTGTAACAGCGTGGACTGGATTTTTTCTGTTGACAATTATTTTTGTCTTTATTTGACAATTCTGATGACAAGTGCCAAATATCCTTCAGTCATCCCGAAAAGTCGAACCTAGTTTTACACCCAGTTGGAGCGTATTTGTCTTGTGCTGTATGGGAAAAAGCCCTTTCAGCAGACGTAGCCAGGCCTGAGGCAGTGGAGGCCTGAAGTCTGCTCTCTCAGGCTCTGAGAAGCTTATGAGCACAGACAGTGTTTAGCCGTTTGACGAGGGGTGAAGCGGGTCATTTGTTTTTCTGTAAAGAGCTTGCTGACTTCCTCCGATGCTGAAATGCCTCCAGGGCAGTTGTTTAGCCGTTCTCTCGCACAGCGCGGGCAATTTGTGCTGCTGAATGTGAGAAAGGCCATATGCTCTGGCCTGAGAAACGCAAACAGGACAAACAAGGCCTGTTCCATGTTTATTAATATTGTGTAATGGTTTTTGAGTGCACGTCTGCCATGCGGCAGTTCCTATTCCAAACACCTTCAACTCTCCCTGTAATTATTGAGCGTGAAGAAATACACTAAATGGATTTACTTTCAGCTGGGTGCAATTAGGGCTGTGACGATAATTTTATTACCGCAATACCGCGGTTATGGGACGTCACCGCGGTGATGAGCTCATTACCGTCATTACCGCATTTTTTATGGCTGTCAAATCTGATTGACTGCGTTTTGAGCGGTAGTAAAATGATCCATATAAGCACAACTGTGGTGAATTCAGTATTAATATGTCAAGTGTAAGTCCTACACTATAGGGCTGTGCAATATATCAAATATATTTTGATCGCGATAGATATTGGTGTCAAACGATCTCAAAATTCATAATATCGAATATAAATTTTTTTGTCATTTATCTGTGCTGCCGCTGCATTGGCGCGGCGGCGAATGGGTTAAGCAAAACGCGGTGCGTGGTACTCATTGAGGCCAGAACAGCTCTGGAGTCTCCTGCTCACTTCGTCTCCATTGAGGCTGCTGAAGAGAGTGAAGATTAGCAGCACTAATATTGGCTCGGAAAAGGAAGCTACAGGGCAGGCTCAGTAAGTTGAGAAAAAAGGAAGAAAAAGACTCAGAACAGAAAAGAATCATCTGCAAGTTTTGCCGGAAAGTGGTGTCTGCACCTCTCGCCAACACATCAAACTAATTCACCCACCTCAAGGTAAACCATAGAGCCATGTAAGGTGTTCCGTGGTCACATTTTGAGAAAGTAAAATATATTAATTCATTGTCTGGCTGTTGGCTGTTCTGCGTGAGCACCGCGGAGAACGCGCGGCATTGCGCCTCAGTCTTGGGAAAAATAGTAAGGTTGGTTGAAGTGTAGTTCAAACAGCAAAGCAATGATATAAAACTATAACCACCATCTTTACTGAAATGTTGTATCTGACCAAGTCTGAGGTAAAATGCGCTGCGCCTTGTCTCTTTCACAGCACGCGGAACTGAGTTCAGAACCGCTACAAATATAACCATATAAAACTCAGTTCAGATAAATAAACTTCAGATGAGTAAGGACACGTAAAGTGAAACAAAAATTGTCAAACATAAAGGACAGGTTTCTATTATTTTAAAATGGAACTAATGTCTTTTTTTTTGGTCGGTTGTCTCTTGCGAGCCGATTTCTTAACGTCACGACATTTTAATCAACATATTATATGACGCGGGTCCCGTCAGGATATCTTGCGGCACAGACAGAACTGAATTGTTATTGGCGGGAACAGGAGTTTAATCAATCCAGAGGATGTGGGAGCACATTAATAAATAGTTAAGAAAATTGTAATAATCACGCAGTGATTCTCATGCACGCAACAAAAAAACCCTAAGCACAAAAAAGGAGCGGAGAATGGACCGACACGCGCACACACACACCGATTTTTTTTTTTGTAATGTGGTAAGAAACGTGACCGCACTATTCAGCGCGGTTTTAATAAATATTTTTTTTTATTTTAAGCACTAAATGTAATTTATTAAATTTATTTAGGACCGCGGGGCAGGTGCGGCAAAACTGTGTATGTGGCGGGCTGATGCGGGATTAAAAGAAGGATTTTTTTTGCGGAACGGTAACGGGACAAAAAAGAAATGATGTCTGAATTAATTTCCTCCAATCGAATATAATTTAACATGGTTTAAGAATATAAAATAATTTATAAACAAACGAAATATTTAATATTGAGCTAATAGCCCAAGTGCAAAAATACAAAATCTGTAATACTCTGCACTGCACAATTCAAACGAAATAGCCGTAACGCAGCTGCGCTCCTGCCCTGCGATGCAGCCGAAGCCTGGTGTGAGGCAGCAGAAATTCTGGGGTGAAAACTACATAACTACACAACATAAGGAGACATAATGCACTCCAAATATTCAGGAGGGAAGTGAAATAAATGATACTGTACAGATATAATCTGTATCTAGTAGATATTTAATGAGAAATAAGAAGAGTGTGAATAAAAAAAAAACAGACGCCTATCACAGACTTCTTGAGCCTTGAGCCCGAACGGCCCGAGGAAAGGGGTGAGAAATATATTTTTTTCGGGGCCGGGGGTCAGTGGAAAATTTTGCTGTGGATTAATTCGTCTTTTTTTTTTAAACGAATATTAGAATATTCGCTACCAATTACTGCCGAATATCCTGAGCTCAAAACCGCTATTCGGGCCAGCCCTAAAATAGATCTATGGATGGAGAAGGGGGAGGCGGACAAGCTCCTCCTTCAAAAAGTCTGCTCGGAAAAAGACAGGTTAGCTGTACAATGACGAATTATACAGGCAGCATATGTTCACTTGTTATGCTGTATTTATGGTTTATGTAGAGGTTGTGTGTAGGCTGTATGGTTTGAAGAATAAAGATTTGTTACCAATAAATTTGTGGTGTTGTTTTTTTTTTTTTGGGGGGGGGGGGGGTGTTTTGGGGTCTCGCGGTTAACCGCAATATCGCGGTGATGCGTCAGTTTTTTACCGCGGTTATAAAAAATCAATACCGCCCCAGCCCTAGGTGCAATGTGTTCTAAATTTATGATTTTTTAGTAGCTATTAGTCTTCTAGCTTTTAGAGTTCTAGGTAAAATGAGAAGCTGTATAAGAGTTAATGGACTTTATAATCCCTTAATGGCTCTTTTTATTATTAGCTTTACATCTGTCAACATAATGAACGGATACTTACTAATAATACAAGTAAATATTTTTTGGATATATTTTATTCCTCCTATTTAGTTCTAATTTATAAGTGTTCTCTCTAAAATTGTAAACCTGGGTGTTTTTGTACAGTCAAAAGTGATTGACTATTAGAAATACATAGATGACTCTTTAAGAACTAGGCCTGCAGAATATTGGATTTATTTATTTATTTTTTTGTATAAATATTACATAATTTTTCCAACGATTTTACAGGTAACACCTTAGCAACCATCTGGGACACCACCAAAACTACCTACCAAACATTAAACAGCTCTTAAAAATGGAAATGGAAACCTAACTTAAGCTACATCACTCATCAATTTGCATCATTTTTTTTATCCTCTAGGAAAGGCTTTTAATGCTTTTTACGATTGTCCTTTAATGTGTTTAATCATGAAAGTAATTTCTGGCTCATGTCTTTTATTTTCTAATAAAAACCATATCAGTAATGTTGGCTGGCAAAAAAAAATATTATTACTTCTAAGAATAGAATTAGAAAGGTTTAAAACAAGTATTCTTGCTAATCATTAACAAAAAAATTGTCTGTAATAATAATAATCACTATACATATTTAATATAATTAAAATTAGGACTGGGAATCACGGGTAATCTCACAATATGATATCACAATACATTGCCCATGGTAGCTATGATATATCGATACTGTGATTCTGCGATACTCGATATATCACAAGATAACTCTCTACCATACTTCACACCATCTGTGAAATATATATTTATCTGTGAATTTACCAACCATTGATATTCTTCACAACAGGTTACAGTAAAAATATTGATATTTCACGACTTGATGCATTCAGAATTATATGACATATCGCAATACTGATATATTGGTCCACCCCTTATCAAAATAGACCAAAACGTTATGCTCATTTTACTCAAAAACAAGCACAGGTCAGCGAGACTTACAGGCCATAAATACTTTCAAATTAAAGTTCAAAACTTGAAACGTTTACACCAACCTTGGTTGATTTAGTATCTGCTATAATATTAGGTGATGATATATGTTTTATTTTGGATTTTTTATCAACTATACTGGCCAAAAACTAGTTAGTTAATCTAGGAACACAACAGGAATGAGGATAATATTTAATATATATATTTATATATAAAATGGTTATTTCTCAGTAATACTTATAGTCGTTTCTATATATTCCTTTGGGTAGTAAGTCTATCTATAGTTATGTTAACATGGGAGCTGACCTCAGAGTGAGCTCTGGTGAAGTGGAGTGGTTTATGCCTCAGCAGAGACGGCAGTGTGTTTGGATTCCAGGGCTGGGGTGGCACATGGTTGTGTAGGGTGATGAGGAGAGGACGGACGCTCACGGGACGAACATCTGCAGAGACACACTGCTCTTTCTGTTGCTCTCAGGCAGAAAGACAGGGATGAGATTATATAAAAAGACACATGGAAACACAGTATAATTCTTGTGTTTTGTTCGTGATGATGGAGTGTGTTCTGGGAGTGTGTTCTGGTTTTTGGGAACTTGCTGTGGTCAGTATGTTTGCTTCCTGCACGCAGGCCGTGAATGGAGTGAACCGAGTCGCTCCCAAACACAGCACATTTCAGAGCTTCCTCCCGTTGACGTCCCCGTGGCAGCGTAAATCATACACAGCACAGACTATCCTTTATTTTTTATGTTTAATTCAAACCTCTGGATCTGGGTCCAAGTTTATGAACAGAACCATCACAGTGGATTCACATGCAGAGCAAAGGCTTGTTTAGATGGCAGGCAAATCGTACTTGTTAAACCTTTAAAGGAGAACTCTGGAGTAACATTGACTTTGGGTGCTGTAATACATGATAAAGAGTACTTACCTTTGTTAAATAGCCTACCTTCATTCTCCTGCAGCTTTCTGAGAGCCAGTCATTTTTTTACAGTGTCTACAAACGTGCCTTAGAGTGGATGATATGGGGCATATTTTACCCCTGTAGATAAATCGCTTTTTTTTACACCGTTATTCAGGCTCAAAGTAGCTTCACTCCTCATTTGTAGAATACGGAGAGCCCTGACATTTAGAACGAGGCATTAATAGCTTTAAAAGTGCACAGGAAGCATATTAAAAACACTGTTTTTAATACTGTTGTCTCTGGGTGCCGACAACTTAAGGGAAAGGTAAAAGATGGCGCCACACTTTTAAATGTCTGCACTGTTTGCAAACCTGTTTGCATCAGTTATGTTTGGTCAGTGCAACCTTGATGAGTAAATCTCACCCTTTTCTCACTGGCTCCTGGCACCATCTATTCGCATACTTGGTGTGCTCACCCCATCATTTAACAACAGTTTGTAATCTTTCCCTGTTCCCTGGTTACTTATTTATCTTTTATATTGAGGTGTGCTTGACTCGCCTCAGTGTTGCAGTCTATAAACAGTAATTTACAGCTTGTTCTGTTATTGGGCGTGGCTGTTATATATATATATATATATATATATATATATATATATATATATATATATATATATATATATATATATATCATGACCTATTTCAATTATTTTGACATAACTTACATTTAAAAAATCGCCATAAATGAGTATGGCATAACTACAGGATTGGTCACTGTAGTATTCAGCCAGCAGCCACACCCAATAGCAGAGTAAGCTGTAACTCGCTCTTACAGACTTCAACACTGAGGCGAAGCAAGCACAACACAAGATAAATGATAAATACGTAACCAGATAGGGCAAAGTAGCCAACAGGGAAAGACTACACACTGTTGGTGAATGATGGGGTGCACACACCAAGCATGCAAATAGATGGTGCCAGGAGCCAGTGAGAAAAGGGTGAGATTTACTCATCAAGGTTGCACTGCCCAAACATAAGGCATTAAAATTGATCCATTTAACCATTTAACCAATTATCCATTTATTCATGCCCCAGAAAAAAGCACTCTTGGAATTGGAAATTGGACATCTGAAATTTAAATGAATTAGAAATAGAAAAGTCATCCTAAATGTTAATTTATTTGGGTTAAGAAAACACTGACTGTCGAGAATGAGTCACAAGTTTAATTACAATCGTATTTCAAACCACCTCGAAATGCGGTTTGCAAAAATCAGATTACATGTGGTTTCATCTGGATTCAGTCTAGATATGGGCTGGCAGTCTGAACATAGCCAAAGTGTTGCATTCTAATCAGAACTGAAGTGTTTCTTGCATTGGAAATCCTGTGACTGCTGACTTGAGCCTTATTGAAAGAGATATTCAGCTGTTAATATGCGTTGATCCGTCTCAGATGGTTTACAGTAGAGCGAGGAGGAAATGGCTGGTTTTTACTCCGTGTGTTTGAAACGCTACCCTGGTCTGACACTCCCAGCCCGGCACACAAGCGTTGGTGTCACTGGGGGATTATTTTGGGCTGCAATGGAGAAGGGTGTTGAAAATGTTCTCGCTGTACCCGGCAACAGCTACGTCTCCGGCTGCAAGGCGGCGAGGGTCGCTGCACACAGCAGCAACAATTTACAAGCAGCTTACGCTCGGGTTCGCTTCTGATTATTTGTGTTGTTTCTTGAGATTTCTCAGACAGATCCCATAGCCGCAGCTGCGGCGAACGCCGGCCACGGAGGCACACTCTGTACCTTTGTGTGTTGGGGGAATAGAGGAATTCTAGCGTGTTAGTCATACCTTGACTTCTCTGGATGCGGCTTAGTGTTTGAGGTTGGGCCTGTTTCTCTCATCTCGAGGAAAGCTGCTACTTTCATGTGACTTTTTCCCATCTTTTTCCCCTTTCTACTCCCGTTTGCCTCTTTTTTTGGCTAGATGTGTCATCCCTCATCAAGCCTGTGTTTATTTTGATATGCCGTTAGAGGGGCTCGTGAACGGGCCTGATTGAGAGCAGGCCTCTCTTCGTCATGGACCAAATGGTGCCCTGTGGCCCTGAATGAAGAGATTTAAATGCTTATAAGTGTTTCAAATCTGCAGAAGATTTCATTTCGAGCTGGATTTCTTCACAGTTTAGTTCCATTCACTCAATTTCCTCTGCAGTCGGCAAGAAACGGATTCTGGAAAAAGGCCATAATCAGTGAAACCGAATCTATCGGAACCCGTTCCCTCGTCCAAAACAGTAGGCTCACTTTAGATTAAAAGGGAACACTTTCAGCGAGTAGCCGGATATTTATTACATTTCTCAGCGCACAATACGAGACTCTGCTCTGCTGGAGTTTAGCAGTGATTAGCCTAGTTCTCAGCTAAATGTTGGAGAGCACGCTGAGATGGAATTTGTCTAATATATGACGTTTCTTTCTCAGAATTAAACCAATTTCCTTTGATGTTTTGCTCTAAATTTAATCTTCCATTAAATTTTCATCCTACTGTTGTGTTTTTGAGGATTAATAGAAAGAGAAGGAGCCCAGCGACATGGCTTGCATTATTTCTGCCCTCCCGACACCCGAATGTCAAAGCATTTCAGCTGTCAGGCCCAAGCAGCATCTGAGACGCAGCCGCTGGCTCATCTTTCTCTTCTCAGAGCTGAAGGAACAGCTCGGCCCGCATTTCCATCCAAGAGTCGCGCCGCGAGTCATGGAGTGCGCCCTCTCTCACAGGAGAGAAGGTTACACCACTGTAAACCACCCTAAGAAAATCCAAGCCATGCGCACTGTAAACTGTTTTATACAGTCGTTTAGGATTGGTTGGGCCGCTGTAAGCCATCCGAGGAAAATATAAGCCATGCTCATTACACTCTGTACGCATACACTCACCATCAAAGAAATAGTTGCAGAAATAGTTGAACCCCAAGAAGGATGGGTCAGATTGCACTTCGGATTGCGATGCTAAGGATGACAAAGGTTAGCAGGGACAATAAATGACAATCAATTGGCATGGAGTTGTAGAGGGATTGGTGTCCTGCCATAATCCATTACAGTCAGCTTGAAAATTCACGTAGTTCCTTTAGATTTAGTAGTTTGGGTGGAATGCATCCAATAGTATCCCACACATTTTCCTTGGGTATCCTTGGGTATTTATTTGAGAAAAACTCTTATAGTCTGTAACATTAGGCTGTCAAAGTGCCTGTTATGAAGATAAATTATGATTTTTCATTGTACAAAATTGCATATGGTAATAACAATGGTTGCACATTATTATAGCTTACCATGAGGCATAGCTTTATAGTTACAAAGGTGCAATAAGTGATATAATGGTCCCATTTTTGGAATTTATGGTATCATGGTTGCAGTGTTCCACCATTCTATGAACCAAGGGGCCCAGAAAAACATTTTTAAGAAGCTTAATTGGAATGCTCACCTATGCCACTGGCTATAAGCCCCAGTAGACTTGTCTCACCCTTGTTGCCAGAACTCTACTAACTACAACTGTATAACCGTACTCACTGTACAGTAATGGTGGATAGGTTCCTGCCAGGGTTTTCAACTTCTCAGCCATTAGAGAAACACATGCGAGCATATTATAAATACATTACACAGGCAATTCTGCCTAGCTACTCCACATTTGGCCCCCCAGCAGGAGTCCTGTGCGGTTCTTTTAACACTTTTGTGCCTGTGTGTGATGTTTATCCCAAGCGCTCTGTTTTTGCAATCAGCCGGCAGGCAACACTCATTTGATAGGCACTTTTAACACCAGGCACAGTGTGCATGTGTGTGTGTGTGTGTGTGTGTGTGTGTATGTGGAGCGTTCTTGGCTAGGTGCCATTTGCTCGAATACACATGGTAAAAGCATCAAGGTGCTTCCCGTTTATTTCAGCAATGCCACCGAAGCCTGCTCATCAAGCTTCTGTTTTAATAACTCCTGGCATGGCAAGATGCCGCCGCTTTCCCTCAGTAACCCAATAGCAGTAGACACAGTCTCGCTAAGATCTCATCGCAGCTCGTTTCTGCTGTCTGCTACACTGTTACACTGTTTAAATGTTGGCGGTTAGGCCCTCAGCATGGTGGTCTTCTGGGACGGCCCCGCGTCTGCAGCTTTTCATTTAACCAACGACAAAATTCAGTAACAAATTTGTCTGAGACGGACTTGAGCGAAGACTGATGTCATTTTTGGGTCAAACCACTTTTCAGCCCTCCTCGGAGCTTGTTTGAATTTCGCTCGGAGAAACTCCGACGCAATAACACGAGGCCAGATCATAAAGGAGACTAATTGGTATTTCCAGAATACGCTGCTTCTTTTTCTGCCTGGAAATGACGACATTTGTCAGCGTTACTGTGTATTTTTCTACTGTTGATGGATTAGATTGTGTGCTTTCTTTCCTTTTAAGTAGGGATTTTTTTTTACTAGAATACATAGAGAGAGAAAGACATCAGTTTCAAAACAAGAGCACTAATCTTGCCTTTTATCACTCTCTTAACACAACTGTCGTACTTAACGATCCCAAAGGTTAAAGGAGGCCTTGCAAAATATGTACCCTATGCACCCTGCAATTAGTATTGTCATAGCAGAAGCATAAAACACCCTAAATTTCATTCTTGCACACTGCGAGCGTAAAAATGTCTGTCCAGCAGTAGTGGAGATGTTGTTTTAACCTTTCTCAGGCAATCATTTGTCTTCAATAAGTAATGTAGTGTTTGTTACCCGAGAAGTGGTGGGGTTTTCCTTGTTGCTCTAAGTGTGTGTCTGTGTGTACTGTATGTATGTGTGTATGTTAGCTCTTTCTTGCCAGGGACCTCTGCTCTTTCAGCAGATATTTAGCATGAATAATAAAGACAACAGCCTTAAAGCAAACTTAGAACTTAGTACTTCATCACTGAATATGGTTCAAATCTCTTTTACTCTCCTCTTACTCACTCTGTTTACTCAGCATTTGTCATCTTGGACCTACTGTAAAGTAATTACAGTAAATACGTAGTTAAAATCAAATCAGAGCTTACATAATAACAACAATATATCCGGTCTAAATTCTATCCGGTTCGGATTTTCCTTTCTGACACCTCTCAGTCATCCTGCTCTCCTCTCAGGGCTAAGATCCAACTCTACACCGGATAGTTCACACCATAAAGATTGTTTGTTGCTCTCTCACAGTTACATCAAGCATTTGACACTGTGCTAATATCAGCGTGAGGCCACATAAAGTTCTGCTTGTTAGGTTGAGTAGTTAGTGGAGATGGTTTAGACAGTTTGAGCTGGATTCCTTTAAAGTCCTTCTTTTAGAAATCCCAATCCCAAACTTTGGGTAAACTGCAAAACTTTTAGTTGTAGCAGATTATGGACTAACTGGTTTCTCACACTTCTCACCCACTGAATACTCCTGATTTTGTTTTTATAGTGAATGAAATGAAAATATCATACACTACTTGACTTTTCATCACAACATGGCCCCAAAACCTACAAAACATTATGTAAGAGGCCCCAAGTAAACCTGAAAGCACAGTATTAGCGGCTACTGAAGTTTGCATCACTTTTTTATACTGATTGAAAACAAAAGTAAAAAAAAAAAACTACTTTATTTGAGGAAAGGAGCAGTCAAAATAGTCTGTACAATCTAAATGTTTGTAAATGGATTTTCATGCTTAGTCTTGTTGGGTAAAAGACTATTCTAAAACCTGATGACCACGGTCGACAAAAACTCTACAGACTACACAGATAGCAATAATCATTTGGGCCATTTCTGGCCTGACTACCACATGCCAGTCTGAGCTGCATGGCCCCGGCTGGCCTAAATGCTTGGCTCATATCTGGGTCGAGGTCTGCATATGCCAACACCCCCATTTGCTGAGTATAATATGGGAATCGGCACAAGCCACGTGTGCTAACAACCCCATTTGCAGAGTATAATACAACAATTGGCCCAAGCCACATCTGCCGACACCCCAATTTGTACGACAAGCATCTGTGCCGCTTTTGCCAACTCTCTGGTTGAAAAGTATAAACCACATTGGGCCTAAATTCACATGACCAACGCCAAGTTTCAGCCGTTGCTGCTATACATCGGCCGAGTTTGGCCCAATTCTTCACATGCTAAATGGGTAGAATCAACTATAGTAAAGTCTAAGCCAAGCTGAGAATCTGGGCTAAATTCAGAGCTAAATTCACATAGACTAACCCCAGCTTAAGCTTTAAAATAAAATGAACAAAAACGATTGAAGAGAGACAGAGAAAAAGACACTTTAAGATCACCAACAATCTTTTGGGCTTTTATTTGTTTATCCTATTTGGATCCCTGTTAGCTCCTGTAATGATAGCAGCTATTCTTCCTGGGGTCCATCAGACGTAAAACACACAAATATTATACATGCACACAAAAATCTAAAGAAAACATACTCTAAGTACATTCCCAATGTATGTAAAAGAAAAGAAATAAACATAGGTAAGTAAGAAAAAAAGAAGTAGAAAGAAGTATAAAAAAAAAGAAACGAAAAAGTGTCATTATAAATCCAGTAACCTCACTATTGCCATTGAAAATAATTTCCCTACTCTACGTTTCACTTTTATTTATTAAATTTAACAGTCAGAAACCAGTTATTAGTGTCTTTTTATTTGTTTTTTTAAACCATATTTTATAATCAATTTTGAGCAGTAAGTCAGGTAAAGAGTTTTGTTCTGAAATAGCTCTAATAAGCTTGAGAGAATTTAACTTTAGAGATTTTTAATCAACCATTTGCTTAAAGAAAACCAAATTTGCTGAAAGAAAAAGGGCACAAATTAAGGAGCGAAGATCCTTTTATGGCATTACACAAAAAAAAAAAAACATTTTGACATCAGTGTTAGCCATAAAGATAGTATGTATGGTTGGAACCTCTGTTTCATCCGGGACCCCAAATATACTCCAGTGTTTCTCTCTTTCTTTCTTTCTTTCTCTTTTTCCTCTATTCTGCACATGCAGTTATGTCAGTCTGTGCCTCTGGCAGTTTTCTGCTTAAGTATAATGTCTTACGCATCTGTGCAATCCAGCAGGTGTTAATGCAATTCTGCTCTTTTCAATCTGCATTTTACTCGTGATAGATAAGCTGACCTGAGGGCCTGTAACAGAGGCTTATTTCTGAAGGGCGTGGATAAAAAATGGGAAGCTACTTCTCTCTGTGGCCCCGTTGACATTCCTGTCACTTCAAAGCTCTCCTTTTCTCCTAATGAAGTCAAATACTTCTTTTGCTTCCTGCCTTTTCCTTTTGTCCCTGTGATCCATTGAGCAGGACCCATCAAAAGTGCAGAGCAAACAAAACCTAGCCACGTCAGCCCACTGAATTTAGCTCTCTGCCATCGAAATGAAGAGCAGACAGGGCAAACGCTCATTAAACCAGGTGCCCCACAGTGAAATTCTGACCACTCTTTTATAGTACATCGTAAGTCAAGGAAATCCAACCTGGTGTTTGAAGCGACACCAGGTCCATTTCATTGTTTTTTTCTGAATTTCTGGTACATCCATCCACGGGGCACGAGAGCTGTGATGTGGTGTTTCCATGCGCAGTCACGTCAAAATTGGATTACAGAGTAGCGATAGGTGTTCAAATGCAGTCTCCAGCGCCTGTTTCTGGACATATCTTAGGCCTGCAATTACGGATGGATTTCTCCAGGGCCACATTTCAGTTGTTGGCGCCCCAAGCCTTTGATTTAGACGGAGGGACAGAAAAGAGCCAAAGAATACGATTTATGTGCTGTTCCAGCTCACAAGTCAGCTCAGTGGATTGGAGTAGGAAGCCTTTCTTCTACCCCAGACTGGAGGAGCTGCTCACATTTTTAATGTATACTTTTCCCTCCTGAGAGCAATTTGGGAGAATAATGGTAAAGTCAGGTTAATAGTGGCTGCTCTGGCACCAGCACAATGGCGTCTTTGTGGCGATCTCCTGTAAGAGGCTTGCTGTAATTATTTAATCTCAGGCTTAGTGGCTCACTTTTTCAGCTCTGAGGACTATTTGGGGAAATATTCCAGTCTCGGCCTCACCACAGCTCGTGGCTGAAAGAGCATAATAGGTTTTTTTTTTTTTTTTAGAAAACAAGACAACAGTCTGCGTTGAATTTGAAGTTGAGTAAGAAAAATCTTACAAAAAATGCAGTTATTCTGTTATATTGTCTTGGAAAAGATCTAAATTAGTGTTGCAGTCATATACAGTGTAATAAGAAATGGATGGTTATCATACCATACACATCTGCATAATACCGGTATTATATAAAAACGAATCTGAACAGAGAATGCCAGAGAAAAAAAATTAAAACAATTGAAAGTCAATTGATTCATTGATGGGTGTAGTGAAATATGATAAGTACAAACTTTATTGAAAAGCCCAGAATGTTGTCAATGTTCATCCCAAACATTCTAAAATAAAACTCTTTAAGCTGAGGCACCCAACAGACTTACAATACTAGTGATAGGGGCATATTGTTTGTCCATGCAAAGAAATCTATATTTTTACATCATTATCAAGCTCAAAGTAGCTTCACATTTTATTGGTAGAATTCCGAGGGCCCTGACATTTAAAACAAGAAACTTTAAGAACTTTGAGAACTTTAATTCAGGGAATATTCATGCATTTCTTTGCATGGGCAACACTATGCCCCATATCACTAGCATTATAAGCCTGTTTGGAGCATCGGCTAAACATGCTGTATTTTGGAATCCTGGGGAAGAATGGAGGTGAACTATTTGACAAACTATTTGACAACCCAAGTCCATTTCACACTGGATATCTTCTTTAAATTTCCTTCCATTAATAAATTATTTCATGCTTTAACTATAGCAAAGCTTAGTTAAAATGATAAAGTGATATACACTATTTGGTCGGCTATCGCACCGTAAAAATCTCATACTGCTGCATAGTATCATCTGAGCACAGTATCATCATTCTCTTCATCAATCTTCTCAATGTTTCCGTGTTGTCTCCTGCCACAGCTGGCTCATGTAGGCTTGCGTTCCTATTCTTCCCATTGTTCAGTGAAGAGTTCTCAGTGCATGATGTCAGTGTGGTGGGAGCCAAGGCTGGAGGTGAAAAATGGCTTTGTCTGCTGATCCATTCTTGAACTGGGACTGGTGTTTAACAAGGCAACAACACAGCAAGGGATGCTCACGAGCAGATCGACTGTCAACAGTGGGCTCGTGGTCAGGAGCGGAGGCGTTGCCATCTAACCCCGTGTCCCGGCCTCCATTGTGCGTTTGGAAGTGTGGTCATTTTTGAGGACAGGGCTTCTCGGGAGTGAGCTAGGCCTCGCTGCGGGAGGAGTGAGCATGATGGACTGTTGGCTTTTCAAGATTTGAGGTTTTTGTGGAGCTATCTAAACCTGATAGGGCCTTTGTTTAAAGTTTATTGGCTCCCTGAGGACGGTAGGGGTGTGCTTTGTTTCAGGCAAGTCAACTAATCTCTCCTGCTGTCTGCAGTGGTCACATAACCGTATTTTTATTTGGGGCCTGGGCACGTTTATATTTGACAAGGTTATATATAAGAGTTGTGAAAAGGCATGAAGTGCATTCAATGGTTTTTCCAGATTCAGTAGGATATCTTGGAAAGGGAAGGTGCAAAAGTTCATTTCTCTTTCATTCGCTTGATTCACACCCTGAAATAAGGACCAGTTCGCTGGTTGCATGCGTGCCTGTGGCCAAAGGAACGGAATGTGAATCCTGATGAAGACAGATGTGGAGCTCTGTGGAGACAGAAAGCCTGCGAGTGGACACACACCTCATGCTTCAGTGCAACTGAGGAGTAAAATCAGTATTTTGTGCATCTTCTAATTGGAAGTTGCAGAAGCATCCCGGAGTTCCTCCATGCTTTAAACACTGGCCTCAGTGGCCAAGCTAAACGTCTCGCTTTTTTATTCAGGTGCCCTGTCTCCTCCAGCGCCGTGACATTCCTGTACTGTGCTTACAGTGCGGAAGGCTGAAAGACGACACATTTGTTCTTGGCCGGTGCCGTGTGTTTACAGGGGCTATTGGAGAAGATGGGAATTCGAGAGACTGGCCAAGGATAAGGGGAGTGGTGGTGGGAAACGGGCCTTGGATATTTTTGGGGCATGGAATTCCATGGTTATTCCTGGATCTCTAGAGCTCTGGAGATGATGTGCCCCACCTGACCTGGGCTGCGTACCTTAAAAACCCTTTAGGGGAGTCATTTTGTAATTTCGCTTTGTGTAAAGCTTCCTTCAGAAAAGGAATTATTAATCGTGTTAAAGGATATATTAAGGAAAAAATCACAGTTTTGAATTTGGATACACTTTAATACATAGCGGTTACATTACTGTGTTTTTTACTTTGTATTGATTGAAATTCTGTCATGACTTTGTTACTTTTGCCATGTCCAATGGGAGCTATAGAACACTGCACTGACCTGTTAAATTTGCATGTAAAGTGTCCTGCAATGAATGTTGATGTTATTTTCTGCTAGAGCCACTTTGAATATCTTTGAATAGACAGTTCTAGACAGATGCTACTGGTCATGATCTTTACCCCCCCCCCCCCCTGAGCCCACTGTCCACTGTGTGTAGGAATGCATTTTATGATGTTTTCATATACATGTTGAGAAATGATAAATACGTGCACAACTGCAGAAATGGAATAACCCATCCTGCCCACTCACAATCAGGCTTACTCAAACTCTGATAATTCACTTCCTCTTGCTGTCGGGTGTTAGCATGTTGGCTAACATCTCAAAAAAATCGTCCCCTGGGAAAACACTTTATGATCAGTTCAAATTCTGTTATCCCATAACTTTTGGCATGTTGGTGATTACTACACTACATAAATACTCGTACAGAGTTAGTTATTAATAGTTAAATAGTTTGGACTTAAATAGTTTAAATAGTTAAATAATATGACAGAAGATTTGATATTACATTGCATTAGCTTGTCACACTTTAATCATAGTAAAATCACTGTGATTTTATTTACTTTAATTTTTAGAGGGATTATACCAAACATAACATTTTAGGCTAAAATCGAAACCAAACTAGGTCAAAAATTTGTTCAACATTTGGTTAAACATCAAACATCGAAAGACAGTTTTTTACAGGTTTTCATTAACTTTACCACATTTGTCACCAATGCAATAGTTAAATTTGCTTTGAAAAGAAAAGTAACAAAACTACAATTTAAAATTTATTTTTTGAATACCGAGCATTTTTAACATTGCTGCTGATTGCGATTACTAATCGAGTCATCAAAACAGTATGTTTTGGTATAAATAATTGACTATTCACTTGTTTGGCTAAACCCTGGAAGTGTTTTTTTTGCCACTGTTAGCCAATTAATTTTGACTGCAAAATATGTGTTGCATTCTAAGTAGATTTAAATCACATATTGCATTAAATATTTACATATACTACACTTTATTAATTTGTAGATAAACAAATGTTTGCACTTGCATGTTTTTTTTTTGTTTCTTCTTAATATCTGAAACTGTTACACTAAATGACACTAAAACTTTAAGGTTTATTTTATTGCAGCAGTATGTTTTGAAAAAAAGTTTTGAAAAAAAGTTTTTCCGTATCGCCAAGAATATAATTTTTCTATAAATCGCAAAAATACCCAGAAATGATTTGATATTATTTTACGACCATATCGCCCACCCCCACAAGACAGTACTGTATTTCCCGAGTTCAGCTCTATAAAGAGAGTCAGGGTGTGTCGGGAGCTTTGATGTGTTTCTGTGTGCATCCAAAAAGTGTCCGGTTCCATCTTATGGTCCTTGCATAAGGACTAGGCGACAGGTGGTTGAGATATGAGTCCGAGCCAAAGTTGGAGAGAGGACAGCCTGTGCATTAAACAGCCTGTTTAAAAGCAGTGTCAAGTGCATCTGTGTAAATATTTAACAAACGGAATAAATATATGTTTTGCTATATATGGTGTTAGTGTGTAGGCAGCATGTGTTGTGGGGTTGCCTTGTAAAAAGCTTAAACCTCTTTAGAGTGGGAGTTTTTAGACACCAGTCCCTGCGGTATATTTGAAGCCGGGGCTGAATGTGTCTGGGGACGAAGGTTGTCTATAGATGTCCCTGAGTAGGCTGCCGGACAGGAAGTGGTGGTGAGCCCAGAATGCGCCAGGCATCCGAGTACACGCTTCCACATGCCTGTGTGTAGGGTTTCACCTTTCACTCCTCCACCCCTCAGACCTCAGTGCCCCAACTCTGCACCAAAAACGACACTTGTGCCAGCAGTTGTGCCACCACCATAGCAAAGCAGTTTTTTTTCTGGATGGTTGACATCACCCTGGGGTTTTAGTGTTTATGATGGTTTATGATGTTAGTATAGGTTTATATAGCAAACAAATGCATTAATGTATTCATGATTATTAAGAAATAAACATTTGAATACTGTTAAACTTAAGGACTCTTTTCTGATTGGCTGGCCTGTGTCATGCCTGTTCCTTTAGGTCTCCTTTTGAATTGAAGGGTAAAAGCAGGTTTTTTCCCTTGGTGCAGTAACAGGTTTTAGTCTTCTGCAAAGGCATTTCTTACACTAGATTGTGAAACATTTCTGTGATAATTTGATGGCATTTGGTCATAAGGTTTTTTCTGATTTTGCTATTTATAGCAATTATATATTTAAGTACACATTAAAGTAAACATTTCTTCCAAATTCCAAATAAAAATATTTTAGAGCATTTATTTGCAGAAAATAAGAAATAGCTGAAATAACAAAAAAGATGCAGAGCTTTCAGACCTCAAATAATACAAAGAAAACAAGTTTATATTCATAATGTTTTAAGAGTTCAGAAATAATCAATATTTGGTGGAATAATCCTGGTTTGTTTTTAATCACAGTTTTTTTTCATGCATCTTGGCGTGTTCTCCTCCACCAGTCTTACACACTGCTTTTGGATAACTTTATGCCACTGCTGGTGCACAAATTCCAGCAGTTCAGCTTGGTTTGATGGCTTGTGATCATCTATCTCTTGATTATATTCCAGAGGTTTTCAGTTTGGTAAAATTAAAGAAACTCATAATACATTTTAAATTGGTCTCTTAATTTTTTTTCCAGAGCTGTACACATCAACATGATAACTCTCTATAGAACCAAAGAATGATTTAATTGGAAAAAAAGAGATTTTTGAGCTATTATGTTCTACAGTGTTTCAGCTCAGAAGTGTAGTAGTGTAAAAGTGTAGAAATGCTTTAAATCTTTGACCTCTAAATGCCAGGCCTCTAACATAAATCTTACACTCTGTTTTCTGTGTGTGTTTAATTGCAGTTGCACTTTTTAAGCTGTTGCTATGGAGTGACTTTGGAAAAACAGTAGCGTGCCGTGCCATTTTTGATCAAGTGGCTGTAATTGGTTTGGCATGGCTGCGGGATCATACGTTTTGTGCGTGTGTTGTATCCACTCTGGTTCTGACAGATTGCCGCTTTCTGGTCTGAAATTGCACTTGCAGCCTCAGCAGCGGCTTTGATAAATGTCTGCTCTGATTACTAGAAAAATACAAGCCTCCCAAAACAGGAAAGGAAGGCATAATGCAGGGCCCATAGGAAAGGTTTGTCACCGGCGTGACCGCACCATTACTTATGCCTGCTTCGGTTATTGCACGCGTCTGAATTATGGGCAGCCTGAAGGAGTGGTCGGGTCAGTGTTCTCCATACTGGAGGACAATTTGTTTGGAGACATCTCTGTCTGTGAGGTCTGCAGGGTCAGATTTAAAAACAGTTCCTGTTCGTTGTTTTCTCCGCTCTTCTCAGTTACTGACCCCAGAGGTTTATGTCCTTTTCTTCATCTCTCTTCATTCCCAGGCCATTTCAGAGCAAAGCCATCATACGCCAGCTTCTATTTTCGTGCACGTTTAAACGCAAGCAGCCAAGAAAAAAAAAACCCTATTGTAAGCTGTTCCTTATGGCAGCTCAACAGCTTGATTTGATTTTTAGCTTTTGGAAATGTTTTGTTGCGTGTCACAGATTGTTTTGATGGTTTGGTTTGCATTTGTCCAGTTCTCTCCAGAGGGAGGAGGCTGAAAAAAAAGCCCTGGAGGAGCTGACCTGAATGATTTTATGTGACGTGAGGAAACGATTTGTCACCACTGATTTTCCGGTTTGTCGGTAAAAAGAGTTAAGATGTAGAATATGCCGGTGTCCTAATGTGAGTGTTTATGGTGAGCCTCGTTCTCATGGGAGTAAAACCACATACAGTTACTACTACACACATCAGATGGAAGAGGGGAAGGTTTTGTTTAGTTTTGATTTTGAATGAAAATGACTTTTACTTAAAATAACATCAAATATGGGAGCTTTGGTCTGGACTAGTATGAAACATTGTGATGGATGTCCCTGTTTGTGCATTGATGGAACATATGGAGTACCAGTCAAAAATGTGGACACACCCTCTAATTCACTGTGTTTTCTTTATTTTTATGATATTTACATTGGAAATGTAATAATAAATATATTAAAGCTCTATAGGAACACATGCAAAATATGTTTTATACTTCAGATTCTTGTAAGTAGTCGCATTTAGCTTTGAGGACAGATTTCTGAAGGAGTTCCTGGAGGTGCTGAACAATAGTCGGCTAATTCTCTTATTAATTAATCATGGGTGTGTTTTGGGCGTAAAAAAATTGGGCGTAAAAAAATTAATCATGGGTGTTTTACTTGCCATTCCCCTTAAGAGCCAGGTGTGCTCTGACTTTGGCACATTGATTTCTGGACATGTCCAACACTTCTCATCAGAGGAAACTGACCTGCTCATTCATGCTTGTGCGCTATGGGTTTGTGCACTGCTGCGTTGATAATTCACTACCAAGATAGCAATGAACGTCTGACTGTTGACACCTGCCTAGGTTGTATTCAGTCAGTGGTGCTTTAGTGTTGACAAGATAGCAATACGCACGAAATTTATGACCACCACGCTCATCAACATAGATATATTCACAAGTATCATTGCTATTTAAACAACGCAGGCGGAGGGTTTGAAAATAGACTGCTGGTGGGGTGTAAGATAACAATGAGCATAAGAATGCAGATACACAGTGCAGATACAATACCCTATACTGTTAGCAAAAACACATAACTTATGCATGCATATACACCCTTTTCTTATTAATTTTGTATTGTGCACATACAGTCTATTTTATGTATCCTAATTTTTTGCCTATTCTAAGGCCTAGATCTGTAAAATTACCCACCTTTAATATTTTACATACAAATACTATTCATAACCTTTTTTTATTTAAATACAGTAGTATTAAGTAGACTGTATAGTATATACAGTCATTGCTTCCACTTGCACACAAATATTGTACATTATTTGTTTCTGAAAATGTACTAAGCTAATTAACAATTCAGATTCTTATGTGCTTGATGATAGCTTTGTCCCATTCAATAAAAAGCTCCAGTGTATAAGAGCCTCTGTCTCTAGGCCTGTGGGTGGACTCTGTAGCTCGCTGCCAGAGAGAGCAGCCGGCTCTCTAGAAGTGCACTCAGATCAGCCCTGTGATCTACAACACTATAAACACTGCGCCGAAATTAAACAACCTTTATTTATGTACCGAGCTGCCAGAATGACTCACTACTGAAGACCTTTACCTGCTCTGTGCTCCAGTTCTCCTCAGAGAGCCTTAGATTGTATACTTAGAGGGAGAGAAAGCAGGCTCTGATGATACACTGATTTCAGCTGGGCTCAACGTGACAGAAAATATATGCCGTCCACGAGGTGTGGCCGGTCCGCTGTGTGGAAATTCAGGTTCATCCTTTGTTGCTTCGAATGAGATGTATACAATGCCAGCGGACTCAACCCAGTATAAATAATTAGACCCTATTCTATTGACCTTTAATATTTAAACAATTCAAGCTGTTATTTTTTGACTGTTTGACTGTGAATAAATAAGCAGGAGAGGCTTAGATCATTTAAATATCATCACTGTCCAATGAAACACTAGTATGTTTTAAAATGGTGACTTTAAAGAAGAAGGCAAAAATGTTCCTAACTTTGAATGAAAGTTAATGTAAAAAAGTAAAACTTTTTTACAGTGTACAGAACAGGGTAACACTCCTTATGACTCCTGTATACATTATATAAATGATGAATGCCTTTATAATGCCTCATATGGCTGACATAATACCTTATAATTATTGTCAGCTTATGGAATAATCAATGTGTGCTAACAGCGACATACATAGCACATTACTAAAGTAAAATTATGTGATTTTGGAGTGTTTGAATAATAATAAGATCTCTTTATAAAAAACATTGTATACTAATATAAGGCATTATGACACCTCTCTTAATAAACATACTTGTACTGCATTGCACATTTTGGCATTTTCTCAGTCAGTATCAAAGATCATTAAAAACTTTATGATGAAACTGGCTCTCATCAGGACTGCCCCAGAAAAGAAAGACCAATAGTTACCTCTGTTGAATAGGATTGAAAAAGTTACCAGCCTCAGAAACCTCAAGATAACATCAGACCCAATATAAGAGTATTTTGGTTTGTTTAACATGTTTAAGTTACTACATGATTTATTATGTGTTCCTTAATAGTCTGGATGACTTAATTTATTCATTTACCATGTAGAAAAAATTAGATGAATGAGAACGTTCAAACGTATTATTATCCAAGCTTATAACAATCATTATAAGCTATTATGTGTGCATTATAAATGCATTCTTACTGCATTATAAGTGCAGGATTTATAGAAAGTGTTACCCAGAAGAGTTATGGGCTTCAAGCGAAAGAGAAATCTAAATACAGACAAAACTAGAGATACATGTTTTTCATTGGGATACAGTGATATTCAGTATTCAGTAAGATCAGCAGAAATTCTTTATTCATCTCTCTAATGATGTCTTCTCTCTCTTTTCTCTGTTTCAGGACCTCCTGTAAGTACAGCAGACCTGTTGCCTTTGTTGACTGGATTGTGGTAAAGTGACGTGAATTTTTGTGGCATTTGTGTGTTTGTGTGATTGTTGAATTGAATAGAGTTACACAATAGCACAGTGTGTGTTCTACAAATCATTCCCGCTCATCATGTGACTACTGCACCTACACGCACCTTCAAATCTGATACCTGTCTGCTGTCAGCAAACTTTAAATATCCTTAAAATTGAAACTTGAATTTAAATTTGGTTTAAAAAGTTTTAGTTAAGTTTCATACCAGTTTAAAAGGTGGAACGTCAAAATCATCAAAGCACAATTCTCCTTTTGACCTTTTGTGAAGATTAAATATCCAACCAGTGAGTTTGGTATTGATGGCCTGTTTGACCTATCTAAGTAAACAAATTTGTAATTCTTAAAAAAACAGATTTCTCTCCTAAAAACTGTTCATTTGGGTGAGTTAAGTGTTTTTGTTTATTTACAGTAAGCTTAGATTTCCAATATTTTCAACAGTGCGGTTAGCAGCAGTGCTAGCCATAGCACTAGCTGCAGTTAGCAGTGCTTCGCGCTAGTAAATGCTGACAGTGCTACACTGAGGAACCCTGAGAGATCCGGTGAGAGATCAGGGCGCTATCAGCTAGTGGTTAATAAAACATAGCTTGTTTTAACACGGTCAACACGCTGACTACAGTCGGATATACTCACCTCTGAATGGCAGAAGAGCTAGTGCTGCGGTTAGCAGCTAATGCTAATACAGCTCCAACCTCGGTGCTGGAGAAACTTCACTGAAACTCCTGTATAATGCTGTACTTATTTTTAAGTGCACCTAATAGTGCGCAAAATACTATTATTATCCCACAGTAACTGAACTGAACAGAACTTCAAGTGTTTAGACTCATTCACAAAAAGAACAGTTGTTGGAGTTATTGCTATTAATTATTACATTAGAACAAAAGGATAAGGTTTTTGATTAAAACTGTACAAGTATCACGTTCTACCACCTCTGTATGGCATCCTGTGTATTAGCAATAATCTGGCAACCAGGAAGACCACGAAGGAGTTACAATCTGGCAGAGACATTTCTGAGAAAACTTTTGTATGTGGGTGAGCATTATCCTGCAGAAAAACGCCATTTGGAATCCCAGGTTGCCATGAGAGGCAAAACATGTGGCCACAGGATGTATTGCACATGTTGTTGAGCTGTTAGTGTCCCTGGTATCATCGCTATGGGTGACTGACTGCCATATGTGATGAATCCCCAGGTCGTCACACCATCAGTAGGGGCATTGTGTTGCTCCACACTGAAGGCAGAATTGAGAGTGCCTCCATATTCGATATTGACTGTCGTTGTTGAGTTCTTTGCCAAAAGTGATAGGATTCCAGTGTATAGCTGTCCAGGTTTCTCATTCACAACAACCCTGCCAACAAAGGGAGTAGTGGCTGTCTGACGGATGGACTAGGCAGCAGGCAATTTGTTAAAGCATTCATCCTATATCTTTCACTCTGTCAGCTGTGCAAAAAGACTTTGGGCCCTATAGTACACACTGCACAAGGCGTGTAGCAATGCTCTTTGCATTTATGATCACACACATATGGACGCTCTGCAGAGCACAAACCCAACTTTAAACTCAACAATAAACAGAATAAAGAATAAAATAACATTGCTGTTGACACACCTTCACAGTGTGAACGTGCCGGTCAGTATCTCTTTTGAGATGCACAAAGTGCTGCGCTGTTAAGATAAGAGTGCACCTGCCTCTTAAAGGGAATAACAATTGGCACACTGATTTGGTTTATGCCATGTTACGCCCAAAGACACACCCATTATTAGTTTTTTTGTGCCCTCACGATACCAAAGAGCCCTAAATCCAGCAGCGCGATACGCAATTGACCAGTGTGCATGGATCACTAAAATAGGGCCCTTTGAGTGTATTGTAGAGGCATGTCTAGATGTCAAAGGTTTCTCTCCATAAGGTACACTACCCCAAATTAGCATGCGAAAACCCATTACATTAGTTAGGAAGGTTCCTCAGAAGAAACTTCAGACCAGAAGTTTCTTCACACTCACACATCTATCTCTATTACAACCTTTTTTTCTATATGAAACCAAACAAGGTTCTTTCAAGACATTATTCAATTTGAAGACAAAGCTAGACAATATCCATTTGAAGCACCTTTACTATTTCATCAGGACTTCTTGTCTCATTTTAATGAGTTACAAGTGAATGGACATGAATGTTAATTTACACCATGCGTTTGTTATTCCTGCCATAAAACCCCTAACTTGTAAGGGTAAGATCAAAGTGTCTCAGTAGTATTCTGACTCTGCAGTACAGAGGTCCTCGCTCTGTGTGCGTGTGGGACATCTTGATGAGAAGAGGTGAGCGGCGGAGGGCAGGAGCAGACTAAAATTAGGTGCGGTTTTGGACAGCTGCGTCCCTGCAGCGAGAGACTGAAGGTCGAGCCCCTGCTATGAGCCCTGGCAGTGATTAATGAAACAACAGCGGCCACAGACAAATAACACAGAGCGGCCTCAGTGCCCTGCGAGATCACGCACACATGCAGACGCACGTTCCACTACCTGCTCACAGCGTCCGTGCTTATTTCTAAAGGATGAATAATCACAACATCGTAAATTAGCCTTAGAAACAAGGGGATATTTGAACTGTCACTTGCGTGAGAAATACGCTTGATGTTTTTCCACAGAGCCGCATCAATCATTCAGGTCTCTCCAAAACAGCAGGACTACAAACTTTTCAGCAGGACTGTCACCTCATTGTTTAGTTACCAGCTGGAATTCTGAAGCAAAAATAAAGACATGCACATGTATTGTGGTTAGAAATGCACAGAATATTTGGCAACCAAAGTTTTTTGTCCAAAAATGCTTTCGATGTTCAGACATATAAGTGAAAAGACTAAACTATGATTTTTTTATGGTGCAATCAAACGGCAATAAGCTGGAATAAAGAATAGGTTAAATAAATAAAAGTTATTTTTTTTAAAGCATGTTTTATTTTAGCAATATACAAAATCAATATCATTGCAGATACAGACCTCTCTAAACAGATCACATGCTGGTCAGGTCCTTTTCTTATTTATGGACATAAAACAAAATAGGACAAGATGTGGAGGAAAAGATAAGTCAGATGACCAAGAGAGTCATCACACTTGATTATATAACAATCCAGTTTTTGAAACCTTTAAAAGCAAATTTGTACAATCATAAATATAACATTTATTTAATTGTATTTTATATACAGCTCTGAAACCACTTCAATTTCTCTGATCTTGCTATTTATAGGTATATGTTTGAATAAAATGAACATTGTTGTTTTATTCTACAAACTACAGATATTTCTCCCAAATTCCAAATAAAATTATTGTCATTTAGAGCATTTACTTGCTGAAATAAAAAAAAATGCAGAGCTTTCAAACCTCATATAATGCAAAGGAAACTAACGTTTTCATAAAGAGGTACGAAATTAATATTTAGTGGAAAGTATTTTAGCTAAGATAAGAATATATTCATATTCAAATTTCAGTTTTACTATTCATAAAAGCATGTTAAATCCTGTCCTCATTTTTTCCCCTAGTTAGTTTGTGTAATGCTTACCTCTGTGGAGTGTCTGAGTGTTACTTTAGAGTGCTACTGTCATATGGTTTAACATGTTAGCAATGCTACAACAACCATCTAGCAACACCATAGCAGCCACCTAAAACATGGACTATCAATCTTTGGGTAAGCAAGTAACAACCATAGGTATCAATCCCTGTCACATCCAGTGATTCATTGGTAATCAGTGGTAATGTGACTTAAGTGCAGTGCACGTTTTCACTAGTCGTCCAATACTCGTGTGAACTGATGGATGGTCCTAGCTTTCAGCTTGTCTGCTTTATGCTGATATGTTGCTATAGCTTGAGACAGCTCTGAGAAAAGAGCAAGGAGCTGAGGTGCCTAGATTATCCTAGGCCAACATTTACACAAGTAGGTCTACGTTAAGATAACATACTTACAGGTGTGATTGCAACTGTACAACTTTGCCAAATTGGCCTTTTCCTGTTCTGGGAAAAAGCGAACACTTTGAGAAGTTTAAATACATAATTGCTGCTCATTCTTTACAGGTCAGCTCACAGGGGCATAGCCTTTAGCTGCGTTTGAGGCAGGACTATTTCAACACGGCCTTTACCAATCAGGAGTGACGTGAGCCTGACAACCATTAGAGCATGCTCAGAAAGGTCCGATGTGCACTACCATAATCCCATAATAATATGAGAGTTCTAGAAATTGGGTTTATATCTAAATGTATAAATATCATACCAGCTAATTTTACCTGTTAACATTTTACAGGCAATTTAGGATATATAAATTCTGTAATTATGGTTTATATCCATAAGTTTACGTCGTGACGATACAAATACAATATGTACAGTAAAGCCCTACCAATCACATGGGGTATCACAGCAGCCTCTTGGTAACACCATAGAAACCACCTATACTCTCTATATTCACCAATTTGGGACATCATAGCAACTATGTCACCAATCAACTACCAATACCCTAGTAAACATCATTAAAAAAAATGCTTAGCAACACCATATCAACCACCTACTTACTGTACCAACACCAGAGCAACCACGTATCAGCACTGAACCAGCAACATAGCAATCCCAACTAATATTGCCTAACTAGCAACCACCACAGCAACCACCTAAGATATCAGAGCAACCACCTGAAATACTATAGCAAATTCAGGTCCAGAAAGTACACTCATCGTCAGAAAAATTGTCTCAAAGTCCCAAAGACACCCAGAAAGAATCATCTGACAGGAATGAATGTTGGTGGGTAGATTGGCAGCCCAACTTTTTATAAAAACTTTTTCTTGCACACTATTCCAACAGTACAATGCTCGTCCATATGCTGATGCTAAAAATACAGATACTCAGTGTATTATATGCTCAGAGGAACAGAGAAAAGCTCTGTATCAGTAGCAAAAATATGCAGCTTTATAAATATCATAAAAATTATTTATAATCCTAAACTTTTCTCAAACACACAGTTACGTAGTGAGGACTTCTCCAGATTTTTTTCCTCCTGAAAGGATTAACCAAAAAAAAGTCTTATCATTAAATAAGTCATATTCCCCCAGACTTTGCACAGCTGCGCAGACTGTTTGCATGGTGTAAATCTGCAGAGGAAGGGCTAATCCAAGCTTCATACAAATATGAGCATTGGCTGCTTATTCCAATCTTATGTTAGTCTCTAGAACGTTTCGGGCCGTAGCCTCCTCTTGCCCTCGTTGTGCTGTAGTGCTCTGGAGTGCACTCACCACTCTGAATCTCCTACTCATTGGCCCAGAAGCGATGCAGCTTTAATGAGAGCCACATGTGCCCAGCTACTGTGCAGCTCAAATGAGGGGTTCTTTCCGGTGGGCAACCTTTGACCTTACCAGACGCCCTGCTTGGCCAGTCTGAGCAGTGCCCGGAACCCACTTGTGGCCTGTTCCCACTCAGCACCTGGGCTCCCAGCTCTGTTTAAATTACAGTAAAATCATTTTACATTACACTTTATTCATGTAGAAGAATTATTATATTATACAGGGTCCCTGCAGGTCCTTAAAAAGTATTAAAATGTCTTAAATTAAAATCCAGGTAAAATATATAAGGTCTAAAAATAAGGTCTTTAATTTTCTTAAATTTACTGTAAATTTGCTGTAGGTATTAAATTTTCAGACTGTGCGTTTAATGCCGGTTACAAGAAAGACAACTAAGTTTAGTGGTAAGCTAGCTAACATACTAACATTAGCAGCAAGTTATCTAGCTACATTACTGGGGAGAGAACCAAGATTTGCGGAGAGCTAGCTAACATAGTAACATTAGCCGTGAGCAAGATAACACGGTAACAGAAACATTAGCAGTGAGTTAGCTAACTAGTTTAGCAGAGGGCTAGCTAACATAGTAATGTTAGTGTTGAGTTAGCTATGTTACCTGGGAGAGAACTAAGGTTAGCAGAGGACTAGCTAACATAGTAAAGTTAGCATCAAGTAGCTACGTTACCAGAGAGAGAACTATGGTAAGCAGAGAGCTAGCCACAATAGGAACATAAGCAGCAAGCTAGCTAACATGCTAACATAAATACATTAGCGGCAAGTTGGCTACATTACCAAGGAGAGAACTAAGATTAGTGGAGGGCTAGCTAACATAGTAAAGTTAGCGTCAAGTTTGCTACATTACTGGGGAGAGATCTAAGGTTACCAGAGGGCTAGCTAACATAGTAACAGTAGCGTCAGGTTAGCTACATTACCAGGGAGAGAACTAAGGTTAGCAGAGAGCTAGCTAACATAGTAACGTTAGCATCAAGTTAGCTACTTTACCGGGGAGAGAACTAAGGTTAGCAGAGGGCTAGCTAACATAGTAACATTAGCAGCAAGCTAGCTATATGCTAGCATAAAAACATTAGCGCCAAGTTAGCTACATTAGCGGGGAGAGAACTAAGTTTAGCAGAGGGCTAGCTAACATAACATTAGTGTCAAGTTAGCTACGTTACCAGGGAGAGTACTAAGATTAGCGCTAGGTTAGCTAACATTAGCAGCGAGTTTTATAACATAACAATGCAAGTTTGCTATGTTAAGTTTTGATTTCGAATACAACAAATTATTTAATTATTTCCTACCAAAAAAAATATGACTACATTTTTGTACTTAAATTATATCCCTGTTATAAACACATTTAATTTTAGTAAATCCATTGCTTTGCTTTGCTTTCTGTTCAGGGTAAGTTACACACATTTTCAGATGCTCTGGAACCCCCTCTCTTACTTATATGCTTATATGCACGTTTCTTCCTTAGACCTCACACACACACACACACACACCTACTCACTTGCATAACACGGTACCCAGCAGAGGTCGTTCTCTCCTGAGGAATATATGCTACACATAAACACTCCATACAGCTGTTTCCAGCTCACACACACCTCACGCTGCCGCTCTCACACACTCTCACATGCACATTGTGTCACCTTGCTTTCAGAGCTCACATGCTCTTTTCATGATCTTTCATCACACACAGCTCATTTCTGTCATTATCACTCATATAAACACTATATTATAGACCTCTACATTCATTTATTAGGTTATACAATTATAAGGCTATACATTATTTTGCAAGTTTGTGGTGATGGGGCTTACTGGGTTGTTATTTTATTATATCATGATTAATGTTAAAATATAATAAAAATACAGTGTTTTTATTATATGTCTATTTAATAAATGTCTATTTTTAATCTTTATCATTATGTACCATTAAACTATTTATCAATCTGTTAATTACAATTACAACCCAACATTAAAATTATTGCATGTTCATCTTAAAAACAACATAGATTATAATTTCCCAATAAGATTCCCAATAAGATGTAAACTGTTTTATAGTCCTTGCAAGCAAAAAAATATGACAAAAAAAAAATCATCAATTAATAAAAAAAATCAATAATCTGTTAATATTTACAGATCAAATTAAGACATATTTAAATAGTCTAGGATCTCTGAGACTTCTTTGTAATATTTGGGAGAGGTTGTTAAATTACCAAGCAAAAAAAAAGGTTAATATCACCAATATTAAATTTAAAATGTAAAAAATCATTAAAAAAGCAAACACATTGAACGAGAGGAGGAGTGTCCAAACCTTTGACTTTGTACTGCATTAAGTATGCAAACAAATTATTCCGTATCCGTCCAGAAACCAGCCCAAATCAGTTCTCACAGTTCATTCTCAGTAGAGAAGCACCACCTAGGGAGCTGCTCTGCACTTATGAAATACTGAGTGTGTAAGCGGATTAGTTCTCCAGTCATAAAAAAATAACATGTTTCAGAAGATATTTCTCTCTCTACAGAAATTCATTGCTAAAAGCTGTTATTCAATTGTTTCTGCATCACTTCCATGGTCATCCATGGCTGAGTACAACCTATTGCTTTTCAATGGAGTAGAGACAGATCAAAGAGCACAGCCTGAGGATGGCAGTAAGGATGTTTTCGTCTCCCTGTAACAGTTTCCTCTCAGGCTGAGATTTGATAAATGACTTCCCTTTCTCTACTGCAGGCCAAGAATAAGATACACATACAAATGAATGCACACACAAGACACACACACACAGACCCGCACAATTATTCAGAGTGAAAACATCTCCTACCACACCTCTTTTAATGATGAAGTGTGTCAAAAAGTTTATTGGTCATGGAAAGTGTAGTTCTGTTTGAGTGATCAAACATCTGTCAGGTTTTGGCTGTAGTGAGTGTAGCATTATAAACGTCATCTTTATTTCCACAAGCAAAATATATCTAAAAAACATCTAAGAACCAGAAAACTGTATATCAATCTGTATTATCAGAGCGTTGCAATGCTCATTGCTATCTTTCACCTGACCAACAGTCTATTTTCATGCCGATGTCGTGGTGGTCTGAAAATGAGGTGTGTTTAGGTTCTGGTGTATTTCTATCTCGGCAGCAGAAAACATAAGTGCACCACATAATGAATACAACCTAGGCAGACGTCAACAGTCAAACGTTCAGCACAAGCCATACTTTTCCCGTCGTTACAATAGCAAAGACACACTGCCATGCCCTTAATCAAGCTGCATGGTGTGGTGCACGCTTGACGTGTGGTTGCTCCCCTAAACACTGTTAAAATAGGGCCACAAGATAAGTGGATACAAATTGCTCAAAGCTTAGAAAACACAAAAGCAGACTTAAGGCTGCGTCCCAATTGCATACTACACACCATAACCACACTTAAAAAATGACCGATTCTGAGTATGTAGAGCGGATATTTGAGTATACTGTACTCAACTTTTTCAATTAAACACTTTTGTTTATACTGTTTGTACATACTTTACACTCAAATATGACTTAGTATTAGTAATTAGAAAGCATTTTGAATACACCCTAAGATTTGCCTTTATGTAGAGTCAGGAGTCTTGGTTGTATCCAGGGTGGGCTCCATTTCTCAGCTGCTACATCAAAGAAGGCTGTCCTAAAGTGAAGGCTGAGAAATGCATCCAACTTTTGAGGCAATTTGAAGGATGCAACTGATGTATCCCTCCGTTTATCCCTTGTTTACCCACAATTATTTCTGTGAAGAAATGAAAAAGCACAGTTTTTCATTTGACATCAGTTTTTGTTGAAGATAAAAGAACAAATTTCTGTTCTCATTGTCTTTTCAGAACAAGTGATTTTGACTAATTTACTTTAGAAATAGAAGGTAGAATGGCTGGATGGGGGAAGGGAAAAAAGGGAAAACTTTGCCTGCACTTAAACCAAATCTGTGATATGTTCTTTGCATGTGTGTGTATCTGAAAAAAATCAATTCTCTTTTCATTAAGACATTTGTTCTTTCATATTAAACAATACAAGATACAAGAGTATCTTACCTTAAACCATTTTAGCTTTGAATTTATACACTGAAAGAAGAATGTCTTACTGTAAAAGATTTCAGAGTCTAAATGTAATGATAGCCTGTTGGTTTGGTGTTGGAGTGTGTTTCGTGGTTTGTGGAATGCTCTCACTGTGTGTTTGCCTGCTTGCCATAATAAAATCTGAAGGTATCCAAAAGCTCTTTAGTTGCATTCATAAGTCGCATGATTAAAATCCTTCTAAATTGGTTTGGACTGACAAAAGTAACATTTTATTATGGCTTGGCTGGATGACTGGATGTTTGATTTGCAATGTTGACAGGTTCTTTCTCTATTTTGTACCCATCTCTCTCGCCCTTTTCAGGGTCCTCCTGGACGAGCTGGCTTTCCGGTAACTCTCTCAGAACTGTCCTGTTGTCTGTCTGTCTGTCTGTCTGTCTTTTTTCAAGAGTGGCACTTTCCCATTCTCTTGTGTCTTTTTACTGAGAAGCTGACCCACATTGGGCACAGTTTACACTACAGTCTTAAAATAAAGGTGCTTCAAATGGTTGCTTGAGTGATGCCATAGAAGAACCACATTTAGTTCCATTAAAAAGTGTTTACATAAAGTGAATCTATTTGTATCCTTTTTATATGTCTTTAAAGTTTTATGAAATTATAGAATAATAATTGCAGAAGTTTACTGAGGGCTTTTCATTTAAAACGGGGTATACAGGAAGGGTCATGAGGGAAAGAGACATAAAGAAGGTATTTAGACGACAGCCATTTTTTTTGGTAAACAAACAAATGCTAAGGCTAAGCTATCTCAGCTTATGTTACTTTTCCTAGCCCTGTACAGCTTGTACCTTTTAGCTTTATGGAAAGAAAAGTGGTTCTTCTATGACATCCTTCAAAGAACTATTTCAAGCACCTTTAAATGTTTTTATTACTAGTACCATATTTTGAACAATAAGGCACAGGTCTATTTTCATACATAAGGATATTATAAGGCACATTAAGCGACACTAGTAAAAATGTATACTTAAAGTGAACTTAAGGGTTAACTTAAAGGGTGTCTTTATGTTTCGCTGGGGGACACCGAAATAACAAAATTGTAATTCTTAAAGAAAACTCTTTATTTTGTCCAAGGGTGAGTGGTAGCCGTGGTTGGCAAATGCTAAGCCAACCGGGGTTAGCAGTGATAGCCAGCCACAGTTAGCAGCACTAGCCAGTCCTGTTTAGCAGCACAAGCCAGCCATGGTTAGCGCTAGTAAATGCCGCCCAATAGTGGTAGACTGAAGAACCCTGAGTGTTTCAGTAACCCAGGCAGCTATAAGCTAGCGGTCAGTCCCATTTAGCTTGTTTTAACACTGTAATACGTGACTACAGTCTAATATACTCATCTCTGATTGGCAAAAGGTATTGAGCTAGAGAAACATTTTAGGGAAAATTAAAGGATTTTAAGTGTGCCTCGTAGTACAAAAGATGTGGTACTAGCAATATTTGATATTTATGAATTCCACAATAAACAAACAAAAAATGTTGGTTCAGTTTCTCCAGTAAGACACAAGGAGAACTCCTTTCAGCAGAGAGACTCAGTATATACTGCATTACTAATGTAATAACAATGTTACTGACCTTTTTTCTGTAAACGTTAAAGTAAACTCATTTCAGGTTTACACATGCTGTCTAACTTTGTCATTTATTTTAAACGATGTCTCTGCATTAGCTGGTATCTTCTCAGCCTCTCTGCTGTTTACCTTACCTCTCTCTCTCTTTAGAGGGTTCTGGTGAAATGCTAATATTACTAACAAAGACCCAAACACATCTGGTCCCCATCATAGCATGCAGTAAGAAGGCTACCCTAGAGCTGAACTCTGCTCTCACCTGCCAATTATAACTGGCAACCCCCCTCACTCATGACAGCTCTGCTTGTGAAACCCAATCATTAAACCTCCCAAAAAGAGGCTGAAATGGAAGAAACAGGTCACTCATTCTGACGTTTTGTGTGATACTTGGTCAAGTTGTCAGTGTTTGCATAAGATTTATGATTATTTGTGCAAGAAAAATATTTTTTTAAGGATACACAGTATAGCGATATTTAATGTATATACTGTATAATTATATATCCATCACAGCATGATGCCATTGGCATGGATACTGTCATTGCAGGACTGTAATGTGTTGATCTAAACCATATTCACACACTAAATGCATCTTGTATTGATTTCTATTACAACTGTTAGGTGACAGAAGAGCCCTATTTTTTTGCTCTTCATTGTTAAAGAATGTCATATTTAAGCAAAGTAACACCTTTCTGACCAAATTATTTTCTTCATCTTAATAACAAATATTTGTACATTTAAAACATATGTATTATTCAAAAATATAAAAATATTTTAAAAAGTTAAATAAATAATTGTAAAATTAACTATTTACTTACATGGAAACTTAAAACACAGCTTATGGTTTACAGTAAAAAATAATTGTTCAACTTTCTAAGTATTTAATAATAAGTATGATTTTTTTTTATAGGTATCGATACATTATTGGATTCATTAAAAAGACAAATATGAGCCACATTTGAATCACAACTAAATATTTTTTTTGTTGTTGTACATATAGATTATATATTGGACAAGACAGCTGTTAAATAGCAAAATAGACAAATTAAAAATGGATATAAACCAAAGCCAAATAATTGTATCTACATGAACAAATTATTGCTATTGAATTTGTTATTTCAAATTAAATTTTAAAACTGATAGTTTTATGTGTTCTAGAGGATCAGATAGTTTAGTTGATTACTGTATTAAAATATTTGGATTTTATTAATTTGTGACCACACAATTCAAAATATTACTTTGTGATGTTATTCCATAAGATTGACAGACATGTAAATAAATCAAAATTTATAGTATAAGAGGTGAATATATACATAATATATGTTACTGTCACAATAAAAAAACATTCTTGTCTTTCAATGAAAGTCAATGTCATTTTTTGTTCACTCATTTTGGACTTATTTTCTATTGGTCCATTAGTAATGACTTTTCATCACAATTTAAAAACATCATAAAGATGTAAATTATGTCAAAAATACAAAGCCAGCTACAATAAAGACACAGGGTTTTATTTTCATGACAGTGACGATTCGTTCCTCATGGTACAGAAGATTGATGTATTTTTTGTTGAGTGTTGCAGTAGAGTGGGGCTGCATGGTTCAGTCTAAAATGAGTTCAGGTTTGAGGTGACTACACTGGAGAGACTACTGTCAGATATGTGAGCTGCATATACAGTATATTCTTAACAAGGCCTCCTTTGTGTCTTATAAAGAGGGACGGGTAGGGCAGGTGCTTTTGGCTGCACTAAACGTGGACCGGTTAAGAGAGGAAACTCCGTCCAACTGAATCCCATATTCCCTGTAAATGCACCTGAGAGATGTCTACATTCCGTCACTTTAGAGACATGTTTAATGCCTCTTCACTGACCTTTGGACAGTTTCTGTCAAAATAAAGCCTATTGGATTGTAGCCCTCCGTATTCTAGAAAGTGTATTTCAGCTATAAAAACGTGGGACGTTAATAGTTTTGGAGGAATAATAGCAGCAAAAAAATAAGCATTATAGATGATAGACAGTAAACATTCTTGCTTCTGACCTCAAAATCAAACAAAAATGAATTAGCTGGTCTCGGCAATGTTCTAAATGTTCTAAAGCAGTGCTTCTCAAACTTTTTTGGGGGGGAGGGGATAGTCCACTTTCACAATCAACAGGAGTGTGACACAAAGTAATGAACTACAGTGTCTAAAAGTTTCTACAGTGTTTTTTTTAATGCTAGCTTTAATTGCTCAGCTATAAATCTAATACAGAAGCTATTGGGAATTGTGGCGTTCCACAGGGTTCTATGGTAGGGCCTATGAAACTGATAATGATGATGATAACAATAATAGAACTGTAGTTATAAAAGAAAATAACTTACATGTGGGCTTGAATATAATATCTATTGGGTTAAGCACTAAATACAAACAGGTTTAAAGTTAGAAAATGATAGAATAATTAATATTTTGTGAATACAGTACAATTTCTGAGACCCTCTGGTAAGCCATTTTAGGATGCTTCACATACCAGTTTGAGAATCACTGCTCTGAAGCAGGGGTTGGCAATTAAGTTTGGCTGTGGGCCAGCTATTTTCCAAGCCATTACGTGGCGGGCCACAAAAAAAAAAAAAAAATCTGTTTTGGAAAATGAAGTGTAATGGGATGTGGAGTGCTACAGACTAACAGCTCTCCAGCCCAGAGTGTTGTTGAACCCAATGGCAGAACAGCTGATCTCAAAGCAGGTAAACCCAAGAAGAAATGAAAAAATAAATAAATAAACACTTCTCTTCACTTCTCTTCCAATTGCTGCCCCGGCTAGTGAATTGGGATTAATTAAATAATGAAATGTGATTGATTAAATAAAATCGAGAATTGAAGGAGAGAACTATTGTTCTTGTTTTTAAATCTTAATTTAAAGAATCATTAAATCCATCAAGAATTCCATGCACTTTTAGATATAAGAAAGTCAGAAAACTGGTACTGTTCAGCTGTCACACCCACTTACATTGGATTCAAAATTGGTTTGTAAGGCTTGCAAACATTGTGCTGGTGGATGCACAATCATTATTCATTAATCTATTAATGTGAATTCACACAGACTCATAAAATTAAAATATCATTTCTTGAAATCAGCACCCTGGACAGATCCAGCTGGACTGAGTCAGCATTCCTCTGGGGGCATTTAACAGTTTCTAACAGATGAACGCTGAAGGTCAAATAAGGGCTGAGGACCAACTGCTTTATTTATAAGTTATTTTTTCCTAGAGCTTTAAATTTCAAATAACTGGCAACCATTAATATGTCATAAACATACAAACCAAACCCAGCCGGAGAGATCCAGAGCTCCAGAGCTAGTGTAGATCCTGTAGTTTAATGGGCTGTGCTACAGGGTTACAGGGGCCTCTCTTTCCATGTTACATCAGTGGAGTAAGACATCAGAAAGCTGTCACCACTGGCGGAAAGCTATCACCCTCGTCCACTAACTCAGCGTGTTAGTAGAAGACTAGCTTTAAGAATGAGATAATCATTCGTTATCATAATTAGCATACGGCATTGAGCATGGGATTTACTATCATGTCATTGATACTTTGAATTCGATACCGATACCCAAAATATATGTAATGTCTTTTTGCTTAAGCTTAATGAATCAAAACCAACAAATTATCATCAATAAATTAACATGGTAACACTTTCTATGAGTGTCATGTCTATTAGACTCACTCATAATAAAACACAAACATACTCTTAACACCTTATAATGTATCTATAAAGCATTATAAACATGGCTGTAAATATTTATAAAAATGCATAACACATTATGGCCATGTTTACCATGCATTGTGAATTGTTATCATAATGCATCATTGGCTGTGCTTATATGATGTTTTATGTCAATACTAATAACCTTAGCAAAGCTGCCTTTACAAAGCATGCTATAATTACTTTTATCCACTCATGAATTATGTTTATGTTAAATATTATAATTGCTCATATTCATTTATAATTTCCTCCAAATAAAGTGACAGATGTCCATAATGGGAAAAAAGACCACTTCAAACTAATGTTTTTTTTTTAATTTAACCAAACTGAAAACCTCTGGAATATAATCAAGAGGAAGATGGATGATCACAAGCCATCAAACTAAGCTGAACTGCTTGGATTTTTGCACCAGGAGTGGCATGAAGTTATCCAAAAGCAGTGTGTAAGACTGGTGGAGGAGAACATGCCAATATGCATAAAAATTGTGATTAAAAAGTGAAAACTGAAGTGGTCTCTTAATTTTTTGACAGATTGACAGATATAAAAGCTCAGCTTATGATGCATTATGATCCCAATTCATAATGCAAAATGAACATGGCTATAAAATGTTATACATTCATCATTTATATAAATATGTATAAATGTTTGTAATACCTTATGGATCTAATAGACCAGATATTCATAGAAATAATAGACCAGACATTCATAGAAAGTTACCATTAACATTTTTCCAAGAGTGCTGGTCACTACTGACACGCTATAATGCGTAAACTGTTGTCATAATGCTTCATTAGGTATTTTTTACACTAATAACAAGGAACTCATAATTACTTATACTTATACTGTAGCTATCTTGAAGCGTATATAGCATATAGTCATGGATATTGTAATATAAATGTGTTTTAATCCTTCACGTAAAGCGAGAGACCTAAAAATGATGGGAAAAGATTATTAATGATGGATATATAATATTTTAATCCAGTTACAGATTATTATTTTTAAATAAACCTAAAAAAAATATTGGGCATGTGAGCTCATAAAGATTATTTTATATTTATTTCAGAAGCAGTTGCACTGAGTGCAGAATAGATTCGAGCCCTAGCTGGAACAACCTCCTGCAGATGTATATGACATACCTCTGCATACTATGCAGTATTTTTATCAGCCACTTGGGAGACTACCGTTTTGATTTTATAGCTTTTGCACAGAGTGGGCAGCATTTCAGCTCTTCATATCTGATTCAGATTACAGCTTTAGGAGAAAAGGTGCAGACTCTACTGGCCCCATCACGTTCTCTAACACTGAATCAAACCCAGGGGTTTCCAAACTGACCTTCAGGCATGCTCATGCATGGCTGTCATCTCTTTTTTCGCCACCTCATCAGAATTTCTTCTACAATGTGGTCAGCCAGCCAATATCGTGTCAGGGCTTTTGGATGGACTGACTGTAATAGTGAGGGGTTGAGTGTATTAACCTTCTTATGCTTCTATTTGGATTTGAATAATCACTTATGAAGCTTTCCGTTCTTTCTGACCAGTTTTCCCCTCTGTGCACTTTGTTTCTTGCATAGTTGTTGGGCATTGACCCATACTGTATGAAACAGGCAGTCTATGGCATGCCAATATTCAATATTGTCAGTTTTGTCAATATTGCCAATATTCAACAAGCTATTATGATAATGCTTGGGAGTCCAGAGCACTGCATTAATTCAGTTTGACTTGACCAGCTTGACTCTACCAACAGCGACATGTCTTTTAAAGTATGCATACAATATGTTATAAATGATACACAGTACTAAATATTACTAAATCATTTTGGGAAAGTTTTAAGTATATAGAACTCTTACAGCTCTGGAACAAATTAAGAGACCACTTCAGTTTCTGAATCAGTTTATCTGATTTTGCTATTTATAGATATATGTTTGAGTAAAATGAACATTGTTGTTTTTTTTCTATAAAGTACAGACAACATTTCTCTCAAATTCCAAATAAAATATTGTCATTTAGAGCATTTATTTGCAGAAAATGAGAAATGGCTGAAATAACAAAAAAAGATGCAGAGCTTTCAGACCTCAAATAATTCAAAGAAAACAAATTCATATTCATAGTTTTCAGAGTTCAGAAATCAATATTTGGTGGAATAAACCTGTTTTTTAATCACAGTTTTAATGTGTCCTCCACCAGTCTTACACACTGATTTTGGATAACTTTATGCCACTCCTGGTGCAAAAATTCAAGCAGTTCAGCTTGATTTGATGGCTTGTAATCATCTGCTTTCCTCTTGAGTATATTCCAGACGTTTTCAATTTGGAGAAATACAAAAAAAAAAACATAATTTTTAAGTGGTCTCTTAATTTTTTTCCAGAGCTGTATATGTAGGCCTGTCATGGTATTTTTTTGTTTAGTTTTTGTTGGATGAAATACCGGTCAAAACATAACAATAAACGATTAAACTATTTATGCTAATGATATAATGATTTTGTGATTGCAATATTGGGCTATTACATGGTTTTATAGACCAATAAACATTTGATTTTAAATTAAGAATATTTAGACATTGCATTCGGAATATAATTGTTTTTTTTTTTATAAAATGAAACGAAACACTCAATCATTCACATTAATGTGCATTCTATAAGAGGAAATAAATTAGGGCCATCCAAAGTTTTTGAGGTATAAGTCAATAACATAATTATCGTGACAGGCCTTCTAATGTGTTTGTAAAGTGAAGCTGGTGATAGAAACTGGTGATAGTAGTTGTAGAGATCCGTTAAATGAGAATCATTGCTCATCACTTTCCTCTTGACTTTGCATTGCCCATCAGGGAGACAAAGGATCAATGGGCATTCCTGGAAGAATGGTGAGTGATTTGAGAGATTTGTGCACAAAGACCACTTAATTAGTCTCCACAAACTGTTTATAGTCTCTACAGTAACTAGTATGTAATACTCAGTGGCATGCTGTCTACATCAATCTAAAGAAAAGCTCCCATATAGCAGCTATAACCATATAAAAAAGGTCATGCCTTTACTTTTGAGAAATGTCTGGACCCTTCTGGAGTCAGTTTGTAGTCGATTATACTCATCATCAAATAATAGATGCTTTCAAAAGGAATGAAGCTTCATGGATAGGGTTGCAATTGTGAGAATTATTATTGGTCTTAATTATAGACACTTTGAGAGCCTGGTGTTAATAAGCATTAATAAGGTCCTGCAACAAGTGGCCCTCCGCTTGCTGCCTTGGAGACTCAGTTGCTATGCCAGTGTGTCCTTGCCGAGACGTTTGGCATGTTGTGTTACACATGCATTACACACTACTCAAGAAAGATAGCCCATATCAGGCTAATTTTTTAAACCTTCATTTGTCCTAGTAAACTTTATCTACCCACCAAATGATTTTGCAGCCTGACACCTTCTATAAAAAATAGTGCAAATATTTTTTGATGATGAGTGTACATAGCTGAATACTCCATAAATCTAAATGCTGTGCTTATTTGAATTTGAAAGTGTTCTTTTTTCTATTTGTTAGAGCTTTCACTATAGTGATAAATTCCAATGGTCATTGCCCTGTAGAAATAATCATATACCACCACCATCTGTGTAAACTGTGATGATCACAGTGATTTATCTTCCCCTGTAATGATCAGGAAATGTCCTGCAGTGCTGTGACAAATCGACCAGACCACACTCTCTCCATGTGTGATTTATGGGATTTAAATAGGGTCTGAAAAACAGCTTTCTCTCATTATTTCAATAATTAATTATATTCTTAATTAAGTCATTTTCATTCTTTCCTATTGCTATAGTTTTATGTGGCTACTTTAAATCAGAAGAGATTTTCTAGTTGTTCATTATCTTCTGAGAGCCTGAAATCAGTGGTGATCCCAAGAGGAGTTGTTGGAATGGAAGCTTTGGATGTTTACCAAAAACAGCCGTGGAGATACAATACACAAGCACGTATTTCATTTTCAAGATGAGAAAAGCAGATTTCACTAAGGACAACTCGTGATCCCTTGTTGAAGTCACAGTTTAGCCTCCTTGTTTACGAAGATTTGTGGGTTCTAAATTTGGCCGTATCTTTTCAGACCAACTCAACACATTGTGTGCTATTACAGAAATCAAGCCAGTGCTAGCGAGAGCTGTGCGTTAGCCTCTGTCCCATGAAGTAGTCCTTTTTTTCTGGCAAAAAATTGACATTTTCAGGCAAAATAAGCAAAAGCGTAATTACTGCAATAAATAATGTAGTTACAGAGGCGGTTTTTAGACGGACTGATTCATATCGGACCACTTATGCTCCCTCTAGGCCTTCCAGTATTCTTTGTGTGGTCACTTTCTCCTCTCTCTAATAACAGGTTTTAGCAGCAGTGAACTCCTACTGTGAGCCCTGAACCAAGCACCCCATATTTCACCCAGTTTTAAGCTACTCGGTGGTCCTGCCGATCCTCAAAGGAAGCTTTTTTTGAATTATTCATAACTTATCTTTCCTTCCCCCAGACCTCCTCGAATGACTGCTTTACCTATGAGAAAACATTATTGGCATCCAGGGCTTTCATGACCTCAATCACATGACATATTCCCATCTCAGTATCCCTGCTCTCCTCACCCCAAATGCTCCGATTCCTCCACATCCCAATGCTCCCATTTCCCCAACTTCCCAAACGCCCCCCCACACTCAGGCTGCTGCATGTCCGTGTCCTCTCTGTGCCTCTCTAACCCCGATTCCTCTCTCTGTCTCTCCTTCACACTGTGCATGCGACTGCTGTGACTGACCAGGGCTTAAAGGGAAACACGGGGGAAAAGGTAAGTGCAGGACGACAGCCTGCCTGAGCATAACTGAGACTTCTCTCTCACTGTGGGTGGTTGTGTTAATTTGAAAGGGGGAGGCTTAGTGCAAAGTACAGTGCAGTCAGGTATCGTGATTTATATCAGGGAGGCTTTGGGCTTTATTTTGAATGGGTTTGGGGGGTGTGGGAGGGGATACTTTTTGAACACATTTCCCACAATGCTTGGATTACCTGCGTTTATTCTCTGTGCAGCAGCTCAGTAAAATCTGGGCTGGAGATTTTGAACCCCTCTATTTTAAAACTCCCTGTTGTGTTTATAGATATGTTTGGAATGGAGGCAATTTAGAAAGGCTATCCTCTTATTCCAAAATCCCATTTGAAAGTTTAAAAAGCATAACTGTGCATTTTTGCTATACAGTAATTGCTGCTGTCACGAATACTTTGATTATTTGGTCGATTTAATGGAAGCTTCTAGCTTGATGGATTTTCAAATGTCCATTGTCTGTTCACTCAGGCATTTCTAGCCAGATGCTGCCAGTCACGATCATTACCACCCATTGCTCTGTCCACTGTGGATGGTAATGTCTTCTATGTTGATGACGTATTTTCAATACACACATGACACCACTGTGGATCGAGGCATTTTAAATGATCACAAGTTCGATAATAATTTTTTATCATATTTCCATAAGCAGTTGGCCACTATTCAACCTTAACCTCAAAGTCAATGTATGGTTAAATTATAAGTGTTAAAGTTAAATATGTTAAATTTAATTCATTTGTCTGTTGCTCTTTTAAAATTTCGATCTTATAAAAAAAGCAGTCATCATTTCTTCTCTAATACTTAGTTAAACATCATCTTGCCTGAATAACAATGGGCCTTATTCACCAATACATTCCTAAAATTTTACCTTTGTTACCTTTCTTGAGAAAAGTCCAAATGAAAAAAAAAAACTGTAAAATTCATGAAGCCATAAAATATTTGATCCGACCCAGTAGTAAGCCACTCTAACTAATATATTTGTTTATTTCCATCAATAATCATTGTTGTTAAAAAAATATTAAGATTTTAATAAATTGTTATTCCCCATTTTTTTTTTGAACATGAAACATTTCCAGCCGCTCCATTAGGAGTTTAGATTTTTGTGTAGTTGTCACAAAACTAAATCTATGCATCAGTCTAGGCCAGTATTTCTGTGATTTGTGGTGTCTGAGACAGAACATGGATCCAGAGCAGAAACATGTAACCTATCCCTCAGCACCACAGAGAGAGGCAGTGGGCAAGCTGGTTAACCTTGCATTCCAGCAGATCGTGGTTATACTAGAGTCTCTCTGGAACGATGGAGAAATTGAAATAGCCTAACCACCAAGTCTGGAAATGGAGAAGCAGACAAGGTATGGTTTTAGAGATTTTCAATAGATCCTCGTCCAAAACAATCCATGAGCTTCCCTCATGATTCTCTGCACAAATTGTTCCAGGAGTTCATTTTTAGCCACTTCCCCTTAAGTGTGGTTAAGCTGTAGCTTCCTGCTGGGGGAAAGTCATGATTGAACAGCAGATCTTGGATATAGATCTTCATTAGATATCCAAACAACTTCTTCTACTGCGCAAGCTGGCACAGAAACAGGGGACTCTACCAGCCCTGGAACTGGCAAGCTCGATTCGACTTCTTCCATTTAACAAGACTAATATTGATTTTTCGGGGGAGTATGTGGAAGGGCAGTAGTGTGGAAAAGCTGGTTAATTAGCAATGAATTGGCTGGATCTTTCAAGCATCACTGACATAACACAGTTTTCCCTCATCACAATAGATGCCTTACAAGAGGAAATTAAATCTTCCACGCCAACGTCTTTCATTAGTGTGGTAGAACCTTCACATGCGGTGCATTTTCTTTGCCTTTCGTTTCCTAGGGAGAATGTGTTCTTGCTTTGGCTGATTATATTTGGACTCTTTGTTACATGGCCGTTCCCAGCTGCCAAGGACCGGTAACTCAAGCCACTAGGAAGGATATCTCTAGATCTTCAGTTGTCCAATTGCACAGATCTCTCTAAGATTATGTGGGTAACCATAAACCCCAAGGGCAAAGCTTTCTTTTCTCTCTGGCCTGAATTGGCCATGGCCCGGCGTGGGCACCGTCAGCCTCGCTCTCCAGTAGCCAGAAAGGGCCACGGATGTACAAAACCTGATTGTGAAAGCAAATACGGCCCCTGGATAAAACCAGCGTTCGCTCAGAAACATTAAATTCACCTGCAATTTGACGGATGCCTGGGTCATCACAGATGTCTCCCTGATAAGGTTTCGTCAGAGAGAGCTAATTAGGGAAAGTGCTGGAAACTGGATAGCATTCCAGTCTGGCCTCTGAGTTTTGTGGGATTGTGCTGGGAGGCTGGGTACAGCACTGTGGACTGGCTGACACGGCGCAAATCAGCCGGCTTGTGCCAGAGAACCGGTCCACCGGGCCCTGCGCTGTTTACTCTGCAGCGCTCCCTAACCCTCCCAGCAGTGCTGTCAAGACGTAAAGTATGACCTTGAAACAAGAACCAAGAACAGAGTCTGCTGAAGTACTTCTAGACCGAAAAACACACGTTCACCACACAGGCGCATGCATGTTCCCTGAGCAAGTGTCCTAAGACTGCTGTCTGTGTGGAAGCTTACTGGCAAGAGTTATGTTCAACAGATGTCACAAAGTGTTTTAGAGAGGGGGTTTTTGGGTGTACACATTTATTTATATATATATATTTATATATTCGCTGAGTGCTGTATTTGGCCTTAAATGCAGAAAGTAGATTAGAGAGTGCCACTTTCTTTTTCTCCTCTGTCAGTTCCTCTCCTCATCACCTCTCTGTCTCTCTATCTGTCCTTAGGGAGTGCCAGGGGAGCCAGGTCTGTCTATCATTGGCCCACGAGGACCTCCTGTAAGTGTCTTCACCACCACTAATAAAACCTTAAAATCTTACATCACTTCCAGGGAGAAACAGTTGGCTTTGAATGAGCGCTTAGCTTAGCTTTTTGCCTTTTGCTGTTTGAGGTACACTGACCTTTATCTAATTTTTCATACTACACAGCAGATTTACAACACCTTTTCTGTGTGCATGGGTGGGTTACTATGGATACATCACGGAGAAGGCATTTGTATTTGTGTCACACCCTCTCATGTGTGAGCAGTATTTTTTTCAGAAAAGATTCCTTGCCCAATCAAGAGCTCAAGTGCACAAGCATATTGCATTTGAAGCATGTCGCTTCACTAATGGAGATGCATTAGACAGAAATCCCATAGCAGGTTGTATGGAAATACTTAGGCTTCGTTTGAGCACTGAGGGGCTTTGATTTGCCTGTAATGATGGTCATTTGAAATCCCATCTTCATTAGTGAAAGAAATGAAAACATCCCCGACCTGTGAGATAATGATCCAGACACTGGACTCCTAGATTGCTCGGTTTTGTGCTGTGCAGTGTCTATGAGTGCACGGTCGGACTCCAGATGAAATGGGGCTTGTCCCAAAAACCCCGGCACCCACTTTCCTCCTTCTCCCCACATTCCGAGCAGAAGTAAGACAAAAGGGTAATGTTTCCCCCCTCAGAAGTGCAATTTCCTTTCTGATTATGCTGTGAAGGGCTTTGGCCACGCTTTGTCCTGCGGTTTCCCAATCCATCCTCCAGCACCCCTGGCTGACGGGCCGGGGATACCTTATGGCAGAATCGGCAGACTGCTCAGGCAGGAGCGCACATCTGGTTTTCAGTTTGCTGATTGCATGCCTCTCTGTACCCTTGGCCCACCACTTGTAATAAGGCATTAGGAGAAGACAGCAGGCCGAGACAGGAAGGGTCATGGCAGAGCAAGGTGTCAGAAGAGGATTGCTGGGGGGGCCTCTCCCGGCAGGTGAAGCTGACAACATAGGCTTTGTTCTGACCTCAGAAGAGGTTGTGGGGGTTGATTTGAAGGTGAAGTGTGGAGAATCTGGCAGAAATGGTGGCTTAAATCAGCCAGGTGAGTCCGACCGGGGCGGCGGTGCTGCATTTTTCACACGCAGAGGGATTACCTTAACAGATTGCTGTTGTAATTACCTTCACTGAAAATGACAAAGACATCATTTGGGCTGTCATTTGATGTGTACTTTGATGATATTGTGGTTTTTGCCATTAAATGTATAGAGCTGACCTAAGAATGTTGGCAAGACTTCCTATGAATTTTGTATGTATAATACATTATAAATGCATTATATAGCATTCATAATTCCTTATAATAATTGCTGTAGTATTTTCTCATTAGAGCATCATACAGTACACATTATAAAGTACAATATAAATCTGACGTCATACATTTAAAATGACTTTTATGCATATAAGTATGTTCATTGTTGTTATGTTAAAATTATACTATCATAAAGTATAAGGTGGTCACATGCTTGTATTTTATAACATGTTATTTATGTCCCTATAAGCACTTACAAGTCATCATACAAGATTATAATGATTATTACAATCATTGTAAGGTATCATGTATGTACTGTATGCTGTATAATGCATGATACATGCATTTATAATGTATTATAAATACAGGATTTATATATAAGTGTTACATAAATATTTTTGGCCATTCTGCATAGAACAGTCACACATAGTAAAAAGCAGCTGACATTTTTTAATAAAAAAAACAAGCCGGAATAAGGTTATTCTATATTTTCTATAATGCAAATTATATATATAGTATAATCAGATTTAGCGTGCATTTAGCTGTCCATCATTTTCTGTCATATTAGTAATTTTCCGAACTCCCGGACTGCTGTTATTCTCACTATTCCAGACCTCTGATTTGCGTTCCCTTGGGATGTCCTCTGTGTTCTCAATAACTACCTGAGAGCCAGACATATAATCTCTTTCATTAGCTGCGTTCGCCTCTTCCTTGTAATTTCTCCCGGTTTTCCTTCACTGCCCACTGCCCCTTTCTTTTCGGGGGTATTGAATGGCTTCTTCCTGTCTCAAGGGCAGTAAAAGATTTTCCAGCAAGGCAAAATGGGTATTGTGTTCACGGGAATGTAGCACTAATCATTATTGACACTTACCCATTAAATTTGTTGACTTCCACTTTGGCCGTTGGTTTATTGGATCAGTGCGGCCCTGTTAGCTTTGGTTTTCTGTGTTCTGCACTGTAGTGTAGTGTAGGATTTCAGTGTGTACTGCAGTGTTTTAGACTGGTGTTCATTTTCTCTCTGCGTCCCACACATAGCGCTCCCAATAGGCAGCAGGAAGTCCTTCTGCTTTCAAACTCAATTACAGTACTGCACAACTGAGCTTCTAACAATGACCTTTCTTCTCAACAAGTTCACATCACTCTGTGGTTTCTGTGGATGTGTGTGAGAATGTGACTTTTGTGCCTGTATTGTGTATATATGTGTGTGTTTGTGTAAGTGTGTGTGTGTATGTGTGCAGAAAATAATCCAATTTCTTTACTCCCTTTCTCTTTTTGTCTCTCTTCAGGGACAGCCTGGGACTAGAGGATTTCCTGGCTTTCCGGTATGTCTCTGTGACCTGACCTTAACTATAATAAGCAATCTGAAATGATTTTCTTGATGTAACAAATGTTAAATACTAATGTGATTATATTACATTTACATATGTTTGAGTTATGTAAAAGCACTATATATATATTTTTTATATATACAGTTCTGGAAAAAAATAAAAAACACTTAAAAATGATGAGTTTCTTTGATTTTACCAACTTGAAAACCTCTAAAATATAATCAAGAGGAAGATGGATGATCACAAGCCATCAAACCAATTTGAACTGCTTGAATTTTTGCACCAGGAGTGACATAAATTATCCAAAAGCAGTGTGTAAGACTGGTGGAGGAGAACATGCCAAGATACATGAAAACTGTGATTAAAAAACAGGGTTATTCCACCAAATATTTATGAATTAAAATATAAATTTGAAAATGTCCGTAGTTTATAGAAAAAACATATACCTATAAATAGCAAAATCAGACAAACTGATTCGGAAACTGAAGTGGTATGTAATTAAATGGGATTAAAGGCTCTTATGGTGTTTATTACTATCCATAAAGAATGAAATAATCTGCTGAACACACGCACACACACACACACACACACACACACACATACACACTGGGCCCCACTAGAATACAGAATACAGTAGCCCTACTGTTCCAGCAGTGCGCTACTCCTGTACACTTGACTTGTGCCTTGACCTGACCCCTCGAGGAAATACCGTACCTACGTACATTTTTTTTTTCTCTTGTAAACATCCTCACATCAGAGCAGTAACAGTCTAGACGGCCATGTGAATGCCCACGCTCTCTCATTATGAAGCCTGTTTAACTGTGTTTCTGCTCTCCTTCACAGGGTCCCATTGGTCTGGATGGAAAGCCTGTGAGTTTTACGTCGCACTTTGATTTACTTTTGATTCATTCAGCTATTTAAACTCATTTAGTCGGGTTTGAGTGCTGTGGCAATTTTTTGTAAATGGGGCTAATTGTTAACATTAGTCATTCTAATAATGACAGGCGTAATTGTGCTAATCATGATTATGGCACTTTTCTGTAATACACTGACTGTTATTACCACATTATTGACAGGGAATGGGATTGGTAGTGAGGGGTATGTGTGAGTGTGTGTGTGAAATGAATCGCCGTCTGCACTTAGGAAATAATAATTGAAGTCTTTTCAGCATTTCTGAGCCAAATGTTGTTGCTTTATTTCTGCAGGGTCAAAGCGGTCTGAAAGGAGATATGGTAAGCATGCCTTGTGTGCATTTAAAGCAGAAAAACTGCAGTGCAATGTGGACATTTTTATAGATATATTCTCATATACTTCTCATATACAAGCATATAAAAACACTGAAACTACTGTAAATACTAGTACTCATGAGGCTACATGTTCTACATATTCTAACCCCCAGTGTGTTTTTCATGCATCGTGAAATACTGAGCTTTTAAACCCACCAAGACAGGCTCTCAGTCACTCACAGAAGAGATTATCCTAAAGAGAAATGTGTCAGAGTCCATAAAACTCAGCAGTAGTCCTCTGGATGTTGAAGGTGGTTTGTATCGCCAGTGTTTATTTAGCTCAGTTAAAGTGGCCGCGTGATTCTTGTGGGAGAAGGAGAGCATGCTTTGATTTATTGGCTGAGTAACTTAATAACTGTATGATGCCAGTGGTTTGGAGAAGAGGAAGCATTTGTGGATCTTTTTTTTAAGTGAACGTAGATTGGCTTTTAGCAGATTCTTTTTTTTTTTTAACGTTTGGCTTCAGTAATACAAAAATAAAATGATTTTTTATTTTTTTTTCAATTCCATGCTTTGTGTGCTTGTGATCTTATTTATAAGACATAATGTTTTCCAGAATCTGCCTGCAGTTAAGGTGCTGAAAGGCACTTCCAGGCTTAATATATACTGTACTGTATATATCGAAATACTCCATGCATTCCAAAGTATTGGTCATAAAATGCAGCAAAATGGCTTTTTTTTTTTCTTTGAAGTGGCTGCAGAGACAGGAAGCCATGAACTACTGTGAAAACCAAAATGTGAGGCAGTCCTCCAACGAGGTGCCATGAATAAAACCTCACCCCCCTCAATCAATGTGACACCTTTATGGGGTCAGTATCACCACTGAAAGGCCCCTGAAGAGCTTTTGAACGAAACACAGTGACTCAAAAAAAAAGCCTACGAACGCACTTTCATCTGGGATTTTGATTTACTTTTTTTTAATGACACGTAACCCCCTCTCAGTTTCAGCCCCTGCCTCTCTCCTCATTCCACTCAGAGTAGCAGTGCAGTAAGCAGATTAACCAATGCTTTTGGACGACGAACATCATGGAACCTTGGAAGCTTGGAGTCATTCCGTCCATTTCATCATTCCAGCGGCGGCCGTGTCCGAGGCCCAGAGTGTCTATGTTTCAGGTCGTTAGATGTTTTTCAGAGTGTGTAGGTTATCACAGGAGGATTAGTTTTATTGGAGGGCACTGGCAGCTCCTCTGTGAGAGCGCTCGGCCCATCTCTGGCTCTGGATTGCTGCCGGCGTACAGAAGCTGGTTCCCACCTGCCAAAACAATCTTACACGGCTGTCCACTTCAGGCCTGGACCAGTCCGTCTGCTGCCGATGCCGAATAGCTGAAAAATTGATTCATGTTTTTACTGTGAGCTCCTTTCCGCTTTTCTCTCTTCAACAAAGTCGAGGAATGTTTTAAAAGGCGCCGAGAGATTTAACGTGAAGCATATTTGCAAGACTGTGTTGGAATGGACACTGTATTGATTTATTTTGTGGATAGGCTATATGGCATTTGGTTTGAGATTTTCATGGTTTTGTGTTTCACATATTTGGCTGACAAACTTTACAAGTGTAGAAATGCTATGTGTATTGAGCAATCTGATGTGAAAACTGAATTATTTTCATCACATCCTTTTAAAGCTGCAGTCCTTAAGATTTTTTTTCCTTTTAAATGGAAAGAAGTCTTATTCCTGAGTGCAGGGAACAAAATATTTTAATAAGTGGCGTCAGTGTGCTTCTGCGACCATCCCTGCAAAGCCAAATATGCTCATTCTAAAAACTGAGTGATCTGGTAGGTTTTCCCAGGATTTTTTTCCAGCCATTTTTCTACTGCTGGGCCATTTTTCCAACAGCTTTTGCTACTTATCTGAGCAACTGTGATGCTGCTAATGATGCTGATATAAGAGCTACTGCAAACGTAGACATATCAGAAAGGCTGATTTCAGCAGTCTTCTTCTGCTTATTCATGTATCGACAAAGCAAAAAAATATACAGCTCTGGAAAAAAAAATTAAGACCTCTTGAATTTCTGAATCAGTTTCTCTGATTTTGTTTTTTATAGGTTTATATTTAAGTAAAATTAACATTGTTGTTTTATTTTATAAACTAAAGAAAACATTTCTCCCAAATTCCAATTAAAAATATTGTAATTTAGAGCATTTATTAGCAAAAAATGAGAAATGGCTGAAATAACAAAAAAGATGCAGAGCTTTCAGACATCAAATAATGCAATGAAAACAATTTCATATTCAAGTTTTAAGAGTTCAGAAATCAATATTTGGTGTAATAACCCTGGTTTTTAATCACAGTTTTCATGCATCTTGGCATGTTCTCCTCCACCAGTCTTACACACTGCTTTTGGATAACTTTATTCCACTTCTGGTGCAAAAATGTAAGCAGTTCAGCTTGGTTTAATGGCTTGTGGTCATCCATCTTCCTCTTGATTAAATTTAAGAGGTTTTCAATTTGGTAAAATCAACAAAACTCATTATTTTTAAGTGGTCTCTTAATTTTTTCCAGAGCTGTATATAAGAATCAGATCTGAAGAGAGCTGGCAAGCTACAAGAGAGCATGTTCAGGAGGCATATGCAAAAAATCACCAGATTTATCCTCTCCGAAATGAGAGTTTACCATAGCGCACATTTTTAAAAGTATGTTACCGAATGCTCACTGCAATTACACATTCTCACCAGAGAGGTCTCTAAGGGTGAATCCCATTTCTCCCCTTGGCCCTACCCCTTACCCCTACCCCTTCTTTTCGAGTGTAATCCTTCCCCTTGGAACGGAGTTACAAGGGGAAGGGGTAAAATCCTACCCCTAGGAATTGGGACAACCCTTCAAGCACCCGGTGAAAGGTGAATCTTATTGAAAATAGCCTCCATAATATACTAGAAATTGTATATCACACTGGTTCCCAACACTGGTCCTGGAGCAGGTAATGTGTTACAAAAACAATATAATGTGCAAGAATGTGGGTCCTCAGTGACAGAGGAATCACTGGTATATCACAATGACGTTTGTCAATGAACAATAAATACATAAATAAATAGCACTGATTTATGACAAGGCTACTAGCGGTGGTGTGTAGGTGACCCTGCTGGGCTGATGTGATGATAGCAGTGGAGCGCTAAAGTTCAGTAGCCTAGCTGCTGGTTAACTAGTTAACTTTAGGGCATGGTATGTGTACAGAAAGGGGGCAGGAGGTGCAGAAATTAATTAATATTGTCCATTCCTTAATTCCTCTGTGATGGGGAGCTGAAATTAGCTCTGATTATTTTTTATTTGATTTATTTTTTCCGTTCCGCCTTAAATGCGGTAGCGCCTGCCGTCTGTTGCCCCATTTAAGGTGGAACGGGAAAGTTAGCTAGCTAGCTAGCTACCGAAACGAACTACTAGCAAACTTTTTATGCTTGTTACGAAGAATTCAGTCATAAAACATCAAAACTACACAATAAACTAAGGTAATACAGTGCTAATCGTAATTTTTAACATGGAAAATACTTTCTTTGGTCGCTTGTTCCGCCATCTTGCCAGTCATTCTCATACCCCTCGGTACGAAGTGTGGGTCTGGAAAATCTCAGTTTGAAGGGCTAACTAGCCCTACCCCTTACCCCTACCACTTCATCCTAACAGGAATCGGGACACCCCTACCCCTTGACGTGCACGCGCAAAACAGAGGGGTAGGGGTAAGGGGTAGGGCCAAGGGGAGAAATGGGATTCACCCTAAATCCCCAAACTTATGTACTGTCGCTTTAAAAGGAGCTACTTTATTATAGCTCTTCATCTAGAATAGCCACCTAAATACTTCCACAACACAGAACATCTATAAGACCTTAACTGCTGGTATCTTCCTGATAACAATAACGGCTATCAAACACTAAACATAAACTGAATTAAACAACAAATTAACCAAGAATACTTGTTGCATTGTTTTTTTTTATTATTTTTTTTTAGGGTGCTCGTGGCCCCAAAGGAGCCCCTGTAAGTATCTACCTCCTGATACATCAATTCCATTGCACTATTTTTATGCATATATGTTTACACATATTTGTATATTTTTACAGGGTGAACCAGGTCCAAAAGGAGAGAAGGTAAATAAGCAGTTTATCTTCATTATTTAAACTGTTCTCACAGTAAATAAGCTTTGTACAAGAGGAATCTCCACTCCATCTTACATGCTATATTTATGTACATGTGTTTCAGGGTGTGTGTGGCGATTATACACATCGGGTAAGTGAGCAGCAGCTTTTCTTTTGTTTCTGTTCGTCTCTGTGCAATCTAAAATCTCTGCTGTGCCTCGAACCCCTGAGAATACATCAGCATCTGTTGGTGTTCCAGCTTGTACAGTACGCTGATCCTCTATTTACCTCAGCAATTTGTCTTGTTTGCCCCCAAAGAAGATATAAACAGAGTAATTGCCTGTCTGCAAAGTGAAACGAAAAGAGGAAGAAAAGAACAGCGGATTGACAAATTGCTGTAATCCATGATGGGTAGCACATGTAGTAGCACATGTAGAGGCCTGCAGCGTAAATCAAAGCCTTCTCGGGGGGAACACCACTCCACTGCAAACAAGACAATTATACCAGCAGCCTGCTGTGACTGCACATTTGATAAGGCCTGATTTTAGGTGGCTGCCAAGAAAAAGACTTTCTTATGTGGTGAGGGATTTTTCCAATGATTTTCTTGACCAATTTAGATGTATTTCAGTCTTATTTTAAGATGCGTTCCATTTTCTGAACCCTAGATTATTGTAAAAATGGCATGCATATTATAAAATTGTAATATTTGACGTGCAGTTTGCGGTAAAGTAAAACTGTATTATCTAAAGCTTACAGCAAAAAATGCATTATTATGTTTTTGAACATATAATTGCGATACACAGAATTATTATAATCTTAATCTTTTTATGCCATTGACATAATAGCATAAAGAGCAATACATTTTTAGACATTAGAAATGGAATATAAAAAAATATTCTAAATAAGTAAAACATAAATAAAATAAAATCACTAGTATAAACTCGTCATACTGGCTTTATTAATGTTAATGGGCTTCATTTCCTAAAAACTATATAATTGGCAATATTGACCTCAGCAAAAATGATTGAGGTCTTGCATATACAGTATATTGTATAATAAGTAGATCATGTACTTATTGTAAAAGGCCTAGCTTTTAGCAATACAAACTTTCAATTTCCAAATTAAATTAAAAACAAGTTAAACAGCATTAACCTTATATTTTTATTGATTTATCAGTTATTGCAAACAGCAGAAAAAGAATGTTATAATTGGATAATTGTTACCGTCACACAAAAATCGTAATTTTATGGCATTAAAACCGGCTTTGCTTTTTTCCATTTTTTTTATAGTAAATGGATAAATAGAAATTATTTTTTTCTGTAAAGCTTGGAGACCTTTTTGAACATGTGAGGTTTTTGTGTGACATTAAGACATGGTTTCTCAATTACAGCTTATTTATTACATGTATTTAATTTAAAAAAATTCTATTTATATGTATCTATATTAACTAAGTAAAAAATATGAACATAAGTTAGCGTATTTGTATATTGTATATAGTATTTAATGATTCTTTTTTTCAAGGTAATGAAAAACAAAAAATTTTATCTACTTTCTTTATTTTAGAAAAGAAATAAACCTTAAATTTAATTTTCTTTTATATAAAAAAAACATGAAAACAGACACATGATGTTGTCGACAATTTCACATATGTAACATCACATGTAAATTGTATTATATAAGATTTTGGAATCACATGTGGTTATTGATAGTTTTACCTGCAAAGCTCTGTGCAGCTTTTTGTAAGGGCTGACATCAGACAAAGGAAATGAGGTCATAAAATCAGGCTTAAACATTTCCTTACAGAATTTAAATATGACTGTGTGTAATTGGTGGTAGAATTATGTAATTACATTTAAATTGTATCGAAAAATCATGTCAACTTGACTTCTGAACATTAAAGATAATTACATATAACAAATATCTCTAGGGAAATCTAAATTAGGTTCCTGACAGGCAGTTTTTTCTGGACAGCAGTAAAGTGAATGAGGGGCTGAGGGGCTCTATATGGGAGGTCTTGTCTGGTAGGTGGTTACACAGAGGTTATGGTCGGGGGGGCCTCTGTATAGACTTTGCATAGTCTCTGCTAGACTGGAAGGACCTACTATTGAAAGAGAGATAGGAATCACTTTTTTATATGTGTTTGTGTGCGCTTGTGTGTGTGTATATGTGTGTACGTGCATATATATATATATGTGCTTGTTTGTGTGTGTGTGTGTGCGTGTTGGGCCACTTTAAGCAGGGACTTCCACTGAAAACTCTGGCAGCATTACGCTCCAGTCAGGCTCTGATGTTGAAGGTTTGTGGGGTCCTTCCTGTCCCTAATGCCCAGAACTGTGTGTGTGTTCCAGCCCTGCTGCAAAGAGAGAGAGATAGAGAGAGAGAGAGAAAGAAAAAAAGAGAGAGAGAGAGAGAGAGAGAGAGCCGGCCTGGGCCTGTCCTCTGACTGAGCCTCTGGGCTTTTATATTGCTGTGGGACTTTTGGCAGTTATGTAAATTGTCTGCTTAAAGGTGTGCTATGCTACGAGAGATCCACATTTAAAATGATAATACATGATTAATTAAATAATGAAACATTTATTTTTTTAAGATTTTTTTGTCTTTGTATTAATGCATTTTTTTTCATTATTTAATCCACTATATATAATTAGTGCAGTTGTTAAAGTTGCCCATTTTCATCGTAGCACACCTTGAAGCATTTTTGCTAATTATAGAGCAACTGGCTACTTACGGAGAGGGTCAACCTGAAAACACGTGCCCACTTTCTTTGTTTGCATTTCTTTGCCTACTTTTCCCTCAAATTAACTGAAATTAGGCATGGTCTAATTAACAGGGTTTATTTTAAGATTTAAAAGCTTTTTTCTACGAACAAATATATTCACATGCCCAGTGAGACATGAAATGCAAACACATATCTCAGAAAGAAGGCAAGCTGCGTTCAGTCTTAAGTAAACTGCTTTACATCAGTGGGAAATGGGCCAATAACTCTTCAATCTGTACTTCATAATGCTGGTGATTTCAACAGAAACGGCGTATTGTCCACCCCTGTGCTGGAGGACAGGCCACAGTAAGTCTGTTGCTGAACTCTCTTTGTGGCAAGACTGAAGCCAGCCTGATCTGTACAGCTGTAGTTCTTGAGCTGCAGGACCCAGCAATCAAGTCACAGTGGAGATAATGGGTTGAACAACTCTAAAAAGAATCAATGAGTGTGTTATCACTGTCTTATTAAAACCTAGCAACTCTCATTAGTAGTGTTATATGGTTAAATGAGCCATCTCTGTCTCGTCTCTTTCTCAAACTCATTTGGACTCAGCCTTATCTTAGTCTCAGGCTAAGCTGAACTCCAACGATATTATACCCTGAAATATCATGCCATATGACCCACCCCTAATTATCATATCAGGATACTACTTTTTTTTGCTGTTTTTAGCAAAAGATTAATTCACACTGTTCTCATTTCCCATTATATACTGTATCTACTGGAGACAGATTATATCTGTCCAGTATCATTTATTTTACTTTAATCCTGTATATATAGAGATGTTATATGATATTGTATTACAGTAGTGTATTCTTAAAAAAAAAAAAAAAAAATATATATATATATATATATATATATATATATATATATATAATTATTTTAAATTCTGTGTTTTGTCATATCGCCAAGAGTATCGCTTTCGCGAAAATACCATTATTATTTTACAGCCATATCACCCACCCCTACTGCTCTTATTGTTGTAACTCAGCACAGTCACTAAGACCAGGAATTGAACCTACATGTCTCCTACATGACGTGGTAGCTCACTAGCAGGTAGTGATGTTATCCACTGCACCACACCAACCACCATTTAACAATGAATAGATGAGATGAGATGAGATGAGATATTTGTAGACAATAACATTTAGAAAATATCTTTGCTTTTCAGAGATGCAAGGTCTTTTTATGACAGTGACAGTTTTGCTCAATGTGGCCACTGATGCTACATTTATTCATTCGGATTCTTCAGTAAGTTTTTGCAGTAGTTTCCTCTCCACTCAAACTCAGATCACTGGGTCTTGTTGGTCAGTTCTTATGCCTCTGTCTCTCCTCCTCTCTCTTTCTCTCTCTCTTTCTGGCTCTCCAGTCCTTTCCTTCTCTCTTTCTTTCTCCCTGCCTTGCTGTTCCCCTGCAATTCACTATAGTGTTCACTTGTTTCTCTATTTCTTTTCCCTCTTTTTTTTCCCCCGTCTCTTGACCTTTCTTGCACCGCGGCCCACCTGTTCTTTGTGACCTGAGCAGATGTTGCCCATCACCGTGCGCAACATGCCCTCAATAAGCCCTCTAATTCTAAAGCGCCTGAAGGTACATCTATCTCTGCCACCCTTCATCCACTTCCACCCACCCCACACACCCCCTGCCAAGGATGCCAACCGTCGTCTGCCGTCTGCCAGCCAAAGTCCTGGCCCTGTAGTAACCCTCCCCTGGCACGAGCGTGTTTGCTAACCTTCTCACTCAGCACTGGAAATGTGAGAACAGGACAGGAACTGTTACACAGGTTTTTATCAGGCTGTTCCGGCTGCAGTCCAATAAATCTGATTTATCTGAGATTTTTACAATAGTTAAGCAATTCGATGGCTGCGGTTGTGACTTTGCGCTTGTTAGGAAAACTGGAATAGCGGAATAGCGGAACACTGAAAGGGCATTTCTTTTTTCAAAGCCATGGGTGTTTATAGCTTGATGCCGTGCCCAGAGAGTCAACCTTTTGTCTGTCTGTCTTTCTATCAAGCTCTAACAGCTGCCTGTGTGAGCTGAGCTAGCTGACAGTGTTCCAATAAAAACGTTCCTAGAAATTGCAGATCCTCTGTCCTCGCGCTCGTCCTCTGTCTCGGCTATCCCCATGGAAATGTCAGACAAGGAAATGTCTAATTATTAGCACACTCGCAGGAAGTTATCTGGAGAAACTCAAAAATGAAGCGCCGTAGGAAGCTTTTTCTTTTCCAGTGCTTTCAGTGATGAAAGGTTGGAAAACACATCTGCCACGGAGGGTTTACGACAGCGGCTGAACGAGACAAATGATGTTATCTCAACACCCGCTTCAATCACGGCTTCCTAGAACAGATCGTGTCTAGCTGACATTTGTATAAACCCGGTGAACACAGATCGAGCATCGTATAAGAATTAGCGCCTCGGAGAAAGCAAACGTTAAGAAAAAATCCCATTCTGTAATCCGCGTCAGTCTAAAGATAACAAAACTGAGAGACAGAGAGCTTATTTGGCAACGGGACCAGCAGGACTCTCAAAAGGGTGAGGCCTGCCAGTCCCTTTTCCCCCTCTGCTCTCAAAGCCTCTCTGTGCATTCAGGCTTCTCTGTTTCTCTGGCCCGCTCCCTCCAGATAGGCCTGGCGCAGGCTGACCCCGGCTGGCATCCATCCTCCATCTTGTTTCTACAGGTGTACTGTCTGCGTGCCAGATTAGGGCACCATGTTTGGAGACAACGGTCCAGTCCACACTGTGGAGGGCCAGAGAAAGGGCTAAAAGGAGAGTGGAAATCACTCCACCATTGACAGCCTGGGCTTCCTGTGCTGGTTTTTGCGTGTGCTCTGGATAGGGATAGTGGAATGTGTTCTTTTAATGGATCTGCATCTGGGATAATAAATCATATCTAGACACGTCCTGTCAAGAAATAAAGGCATAAAATATGGCTCGTAGGCTGATGGATGGGTTTTGGGTTTGGATCTGGTTTTTAAACTTAGCTACCACACAGAGTTACAGAGATAATGTGAAAAAAAGGGTCTGAGGGTCTGGGTCTTGTTAGAGTCTTGTTAGGGTTATGTTAATTGATGTTGTAGATTACTGTAGATTTAAATACATTTTCAGAGTTCGAGTGATATTATCTTAACCCTCCTGTTATGTTACGAGTCAAATTGACCCGTCTTAAGGTTTGAAAAACTAGGAAAAATAGTTCAAAGTATTTTTTCAGTATGAAACTTTTTCTGCTTGCCTTAATTAGTGTAATCAACATATAATATGAAAATGGATCATCTCACGTATTTGCAACCACCCCCTGCAAAAAACTAAAACAAAATTGCAAAGTTATGTTTTAATGTTATGTAAAACTATTATTTTATATGTTGGTCTTTCAAAAGTAAAAAAGTAGTGAAAGTTTGAACATTATTTTTTTTATGAAAAACGATCCTAATTGAACCATTACCTGTTATAGGTCAGGAACACCACTGCACTAAATATTGACTATATTGATAAAAATTTGCAATGTTAGTAATAAAATATTCACAATGCTTGTTAAGATTTTTTTAGTTTCAGATGTCTTTTGGATAATTAAACATGCACCAGGTCAAATTAACCTGGGAAAACCATTGCTTTTCCTGACAAACGAACATAATAGGAGGGTTAAGCCTACTCTGTAATAACAGAACATGGGTCGATTTATTAGCATAATATATATTTCTAGTTCTAGACAAGCATTTTTTTCTTATTCCACTTTTTCAACTGTTTTTGTTTAGTTGGTAGCCCAGTCTTATTTGTTATGTCTTCATCCTCCTTCTTGTGTAACTACCTTTCTTGTAGTGATTTTGTTTAGTCTCCTCTTCTGTTTTGTGTTTTTACTCTGGCTGAAAGTTTAAAGCACCAAAGTACGTTTCAACTAAGAGACCACTTGGATTTGGATCCAAATGACCTTGTTAAAAAAAGGGGTCTGAGAAAGCGTTCTGAGAGGTCTGTGAAGTCTAATAGTGTAGGCTTTGTTCAGTTGTTGGTCAGCAGTTGGTCAGGAGGATGAAGGTTTTTAGTTGTGCCCAACCCATGTTCCCATGATTAAGTTTCAATGGAGCCAAAATTTGATGGCTAAGCTTGTTTTCCAAACATGGTACTCGGTAAAATAGAATAATCATTTACATTCCCCTGTCATTTTCCTAGCTACAAACTAACTGATATGTTTCATTACATATTTTTTTTAACTCAGCTTTAAGGGTGCTCTTCTTTTCCCTCTCAGTCATTGAAATTGAGCCCTTCCAACGAATAACTATTTGTCAACCATTTCTCTTTTTTTCACTTATTTTTTACTTTTGTAAGTCATTTTCTTCACAAATGAAGACATATAAGTCTAGTAAAAAGTATAAAGTTTATTAAATTTAAAAGGAAAAGAATGTATTGCCCACAATATTCACCACAATGCGTGATATATGGTTATTCGTTCAAAGCTCAAGGCTCAGTTAATCAGGTAAATGTTTTCAGTTTTCAGTTATGTTATAAATTAGTGACTGACTTGGCTTGAAACTGAGAGGACCCTGATGCTGAGGTTGAATTTATTGTTATGTTCATGTGTAATGTTCACGTGCTTCTCGGTCTCAGATGGTAATGTACTGTCTCTCAGCAGGGCGAGCCTGGAGCGCAGGGACCGCCCGGCCCTCCCGGCCCCCCGGGGCCCCCAGGTCTGAATGGCGCTGGAGGACCGCCGGTAAGTCTGATGAGTTTCTTTTTTTTATGTCACAGTTCTTGACAGTTTTTGACGTCATTCTTACTGCAGATAGATCTAATCATAAGGGATCCAATTGAGTATAATAATAGGCGGCCTATAGAGTACTCAACCATTTGTTCCTGATTTAGGGAAAACCTGGAGAACCTGGAAAACCTGGAAAGGACCCAAGGGTGAGTATTTGTGTCGTCCAGAAGCCAGATGTGAAATATCAAAACGTACTGTATGTTACTTATTACCTTGTCCTTGTTATTTCATGTTTCAAGATAATATTAAGATGTTTTTTTTGTTTATATTTTGACAGATGCTAACAGGAATGAAGGTAAGCTTGTTAGATATGTAAGGAATGTTATATTAAATTGCGAGACACTGAGAAAATAGTGCTTAATTTCTGCAGCTTGTCAAAACCCTAAGCCTAATTGCATATTACGACCTGTTAGAATATTTTAGACTATTTCAAGAGTTGAAGCTTCGCCCCTTCTGAGAGTGGAAATGGGTTGTAAACAGGCCTAAAGTTCAGGCAAAGTTCTGCCGTTTTGCAGGGTGGGTCCCGTCTCCCGCTGCCAGCACAGAAGGGGTGGATACGCCGCATTTCCCTCGTCTGTGTTAGCGTTGGAGAACTCCACTCCATTTTCCCCTGATGCATTAATTGCCATGGGTTATTTAGATTGGAGAATTTTAATTGTGGTACATTGAGACGTGCAAGAGCCATAAAGCAGCACACCCTGGCTCTCCATAAAAACAACACACCACTTCATATCTCAGCAGGAGCTGGAGACCTGCTTAGTGTTTTTGGTTTTGGATATATCCCATTCATTATTAACAAATACCTCCCTGAAAAAGGTGTCTGCATCATTTTATGGTTCGGAAATGACTCCATGTGATCAAAAATATGAGGAAATGAGGAAATTAAAAAAGCTGTTTAGCGTTGTTCCAAAAAACATCTGTGTTTTATGTGCATGATCTCAGTCCAGTGGTTTCAGTCAGCCTGGGAAAAATGAAATAATAATGAATATAATAATGAAGTGTTTCATGTAATTTTACATTTTATGTCAGTATTGAAGTTTCTTTTTTTATTTTATTTTAATTAAAAGGGGGAACCAGGAGTACCAGGACAAAAGGTAGGTTAATAAAAATACAGTAATACAATGGATTTGTTCTCTGATTGTCTGTAAAATATAATTTTAAATAATTGTGCATGAGAACAGAACACACAAGAAGCAGATATATCACTAAGATATCCAGAAGCTTGATGGAAACACTCGTGAAAGTGTGATTAACAGTTCAGTTGTCCAGATCAGCTCAGGAGTTACCGACTGGGGATAGAGACTTGGCGATTCACAGCCGTTAATATGTGTTGAAGACATATTGGATGATTACAAAGCAGTCAAGTCATCTACTACATGTTCCACATCCTGCTGGCTCTCTCTCTTCTTCTACCGCACCCCTCAGACTAACTTCCTGCTGTGTGTTCTCTCTCTCTCTTCTCTCAGGGTGATCGTGGTGAGACAGGCCCAAGTGGACCTGAAGGCCCCAAGGTGAGCAGAGACAATACATTTCTCATATGTTAGCTTCACTGTGGAACCCTTTTATTGGGTACTGTTGTCAATAATTATTGTTAATTGTATTCACTCTGCATTGTGACAAGGGAAACACAATTAAATAAAAGCATCAAATTTATGTAATTAAATTATAAATACTAATCTTGCCATCAAAATCATGGGATACACAAGCAGTACGTACATTGTTAATGAAGCATTACTTCAAGGGGTGGCTTGGGAAGGCCCACACCTGTGTAAGTTGTGAGGTACTATCTGGTGTGTGAGTTTGAAAACCAAATTCATCCTCATTCAGTGCTGTGAAGGCCTCACAAACATACACTGTAGGTCACTGCAGTATTCTTAAGCTTCCTTAGGACATGAAAAAAGTTCTTGTCCTACAACATGTTATATTTCAGTGTAGGGGTGTGCCATATCACATCGAACGCAATAATATCCCTAACATTTTTGAATATCGTGAACGATATTATACCCTGAAATATCTTGCCATATCACCCATCCCTAATTATCACATAAGGGGAACTATTTTTTTTTGCTGTTTTTAGCAAAAAAAACGTCACACTGTTCTCATTACCCATGATACATCTACTAGAGACAGATTATATCTGTCCAGTATTATTAATTTACTTTTATCCTGGATATATGGAGATATATGGAGTCTATTATTAGTATCATGACATTCTGGATCATTTACTTCTGTTACAAATCTGATAAAATTCTTGTATTTTTAAATTACTTAGTTAGGAAAGTGCTATATCATATTGCATGCAATAAAAAGTACAGTAGAATAGTGTATTCTTTAAATATATGTTTTGTCATATCTCACAGAGCATCATTATAACAAAAATACCACGAAATATCGTTTTATAATTTTAGGGCCATATCGCCCACCCCTATGTGTATATTCAGTGTATATTGACAGCATCATGCAAAAGCATTGTATTTCCAAGAAAGGCATTTGAGTCATTTTGGAGGACTTCTATTGAACTTCTCATTATGAAATTCGAAACAATGTAAAGAACAGCTGCCAAATTCAAAAACAATCAAATAAGAACATCAGAATACATCAAAAATAGTTAAAAAAGTTAACACTGACAATATACTTGTTACATTTTACCACATTTTTTGAGAATCTTAGTAAAGTTGATATGACACATAGAAACAAATATGTATCAACTACTTAAAAACACAAAGATCTGCGCAATCCATGCATGCAAAAAGGAAGAGACTATTAGGAGCAAGCAGTGCACACCCTATCTCTTGATATCTCATCATAATCAGTTGACTCTTTCTCTTCCCAAAGCTTAAGCGATTCTCACAGACTCCCACATGCATACTTTCCCTCCAGTCTCTCCATCTTCCTCTCTCAGTTATAGCCAGCTAATGCTGCTCGGCTTACGTGATTGCATGATATTTCCACAATAACTCTCTTCACGTTTCCCCCTCACGCCTCGTATTCGTTTCTGTTATCAGTGTCATAATTTCCCCTTATTCACAAATGCTTATGTGCGCTCACGGACACCCACAAACACACACTTCCACACATATATGTATCCCACCGTAGTCATTTCCCTCGGAACAGCTCCTGCCAGAAGAGCAGAGCATGTGATTGACACTTTTGTGAGGACTGCTCACTGTAGCTCTGGCTGCATATGTTTTTCGATTTTGAATTTCAATGAACTTGACTGTGAAATAACCCACACGCTTTGTACTGTGTAACCTTGATTCTGGATAAAGTCTTTACACATTTGAACCCTGGAACAACCTGCTACTCTATTCCCTCACTATCCGGCCCTGTAAACTTCGGCTGACGGCGCAGACGGCGTGGATACTTTCCCATGCACGCATCCAGATAACATCTCAGGCCAGATTATGAGTAACCACCTCATATGGGGCACAGCGGGAGAACGCCTTGTTATCCTTTTCAAAACACTGAACACTGGATTAAGTTTTTTCAGATGTTTTTTTTTTTTGATTGAGAAATGTTTCAAGTCAGCCCAGGTGGAACATAATCCAAGCACACAAAGTGCATCCTGGGCTGTTTTAAAGGGGCTGAAGGCTGAATCTAGCAGGCTTTTGTACATGAACTGCACCACCTGGTGGTGTTTTTAGGACCTTGTAGGACTTTACTCTAAGCTTGCTTTGAATTCTGCTGGTGTGAATCTCTCAAAAAGAGCTGAATAAATATGACACATTCTCCTTTGAGAATTAAGACTGTTTTCTACCACACTCCTGATTCTCAATTTGACAAGATACATCTTTTTCACAAAGCACTCACAACTCAAATCCCCTGAGCTGAGGAAATGACTTTACAAGACGAAGCTTAAAATTAGAGAAAACAAATGTGTTCCAGTACATTACCAACACTGTTAATCAAAGAGTGGTCTGTTCTTCTTCTTCTACCTTTTCTTCTTCTTCTGCAATTATATCATATAATATAGTACCTGTCCAGTGCCTGGATGTCTTCATTTCTACTTAACATTGCCAAGTTATGCTGCTAAGCAAAGACATAAACATGTTCCTATGTGTTATTCTAATTCTAATGAATAAAGGAAATGGCAGGGGTTATATTTATTGGGTAATGTTGTAGAGAGTATAGAGAATGTACTGCTAATGTCCTACTGTTCATTATTTTTGTGTTTTTTTAGTTTTAATACTATACTAGTAAATCAGCTGTTATGAATAGTTAGCTATGGACCTTTCAGGTTAACCTGTTGTTGTACAGTAAATTGTCCCAGTAATAACTGCGATAAACAATATTATTGTCATTTGCAGAACATTGCATTCCACTGATATAATTATAACAGTTGCATAATAATGCGTTTACACATTCTTGTTAAAAAACAGTAACTTTTCTTTAATAATTTTTTTTAGACATTGGAATTGAAATGTAAACATGTTTCAATATCCTAAAAATTAAAACATAAATAAAAACACAGTTTAATTTATGTTTAATTTACATATACAGCTCTGGAAAAAAAATTATGAGATCACTTCAGTTTCTGAATCAGTTTCTCTGATTTTGCTATTTATAGGTATATGTTTGAGTAAAATGAACATTGTTGTAAATTCCACATAAAAATATTGTAATTTAGAGCATTTACTTGCAGAAAATTAGAAATGGCTGAAATAACAAAAAAAGATGCAGAGCTTTCAGACCTTAAATAATGCAAATAAATTAAGTTCATTATTATAGTTTTAAGAAGTTTTAAGAGTTAAGAAATCAGTATTTGGTGGAATAACCCTGTTTTTTTATCACAGTTTTCATGCATTTTGGCATGTTCTCCTCCACCAGTCTTACACACTGCTTTTGGATAACTTTATGCCACTCCTGGTGCACAAATTCGAGCAGTTCAGTTTGGTTTGATGGCTTGTGATCATCCATCTTCCTGTTGATTATATTCCAGAGGTTTTCAATTTGGTAAAATCAAAGAAAAACATTTTTAAGTGGTCTCTTATTTTTTTTTCCAGAGCTGTATTGTCCCAATAATAACTGCGATAAACAATGTTACTGCAACTTTTCTTTAATGAGATTTTTAGACATTGGAATTGCAATATTAAAATGTTTGAATATCCTAAGAAAACAAAACATTAATAAAATAAAAACACTGTTTTGAAACAAAATTCACATATAAGATACATATAACGAGCACTCCTGAAACAATGAAATACAACAAGCAATATTGACATGAGAAAAATGATTTAGATTGTGTCTATATATCTGTCATATGGTTAGTCAATAATGTAATTATTATGACAGGCCTGGTTACAGTTTCTATTTTCAGATCGCAGGCTTATCATGCTGGCTTTTTGGCATATTAATGTTTAAAGCACAGCATGTCATGATGACTGATTTCTGCTTTTTCCTTCTATCTGTCTTCACAGGGATCCAAAGGGGATCAAGGGCTGAAGGTAAGGCCAAGAGTGTGTTTTGTGTTTCTGGATTGGATGTTTTGTGATGGCCCACATGACAGTTTTCCAAGCAGCGAAGATTACCGGCATGGTTGCACTCCATTGAAATTAGATTCAGAAGGCTTAGTTCCCTCCTCATTGGAAGTAGGCGGAGGCATTTAGGCATGATTGGACCATCCATTTCATTCCCAGTATTCCATTCAGCTTTATGGACCTGTTAACTTGCCTATTTTAATAAGAGTGCAGTACGTAGGCCAGTGCGTCTGCAGGAGTGATTACGTAGTGTCATTTGGCCGTTTCTCAGCGGGAATATTTTCAGTCTGTAAACATGTGTGGGTGGTACATTAAGTTTACACCTGCTTGTGCACAAATAGCCCCCAGAGGCCAGAAACTATTCTGCCTGTCTATCTCATGAATGCTGAGTATTGTCTTCCGTCGCCAGCAGCGCTAGAGAAGCTCCACCAAAAAGTGTGTGTGTGTGTGTGTGTGGGCTGGCGAGCAGCAGAGACAGAAGCTGGGTGTGATATCTTAAATAAACCCTGGGCTCTTATCAGTGTGTGTGGGGGGGTTCGCTGGAGCTTGGTCTGCTGGTCTGAGACCAAACAGAAAATATCAGAACAGATAATGACGCTGTGATACGGCGTCTGCAGCCTTCTTAGGTGTTCCCTTCTTTGGAGTTCAGTGCTGTAAAATCTTGGTAGAAACATTTTTTTTTTACTTTTTTAAAATTAAAACATATGAACCATCAGTCGTCTCTAAGTAAACCGAATTGAGGATAGCAGAGTTGATATTTTACACAATTTTGTGCCATAACTCAATGTTCTGACCTTAAGCTCAATTTGACACAGCAAATCTAAAAACATAATTTTATGTATTTTCAAAACATTATCATTTATTAAAAATTGAATGGGAGATTTGCTCAAAAACACAATAACAAATCAGAAAAATAATTAAGACAATTTTTTTATACAAAGTAATGAGAGAATAAGTGACAACTCTGAGTAGAGAAGAACATCAAATAAATCAGTTTTCTTTGAATACTAAAATTACTACTACTAGAGAATATATATTCGATTTATTTGATTTTGTATCTCTTATAGAGGTAACACAAAATAATGAAAATGTGGCTTAATTATTTAATATAAAACTCAAGCAGAATGTCTAAATCAGGAGGTAACAATAGTTAATTATTTGTGGGGTGGGTATAATGTATAAATAATATAAATATTTAGATACTATGTTGTATATTAATTATGCCTTAAATATACATCAAGCATTATTAATAGTGGGAAATTAATGCAATGAGTATTATTATTTAAAATCATTTTTTTTTTTTTTTTGGAAAATTAACAAAAGGTTTATTGGTCTAGGATGACCAAAAACATGATAAATATTCTAATAAAATATGCTACATAGTTATTATTATTACATAATTATTGCCACTAAATTGAGTTATTAAACTGAAAGGAAAAACTGTTGAGGTAAAATACAGTATTTTTTAGTACACTTACACTTACATTTACACGCGCACACACACACACCCCTGCCTGCTCTGTCTCAGGCTCTCAGGACCACCCTGTGTGGACCTGATGCTTAGATCAAGAGTTAGCCTCCTCTTAGATGTTAGTGCTTCCTCCCTGACTTACAGCACATGGCTTCTTTCCAGAACGTGCCATTAGATGATGGTCACTCATGCCTTCAGAAGATAACATGTCCCTTTTGGTCCTGCTGTAAAATGTGTATGTGTCCCGTGTGTGTTCGTCCATCGCTGTGCTGACAATGTTTCTGCCTGGACGTTGTGTAGGGTGAAGAGGGGAGTGTGGGGCTTCCAGGAGAGAAGGTATCCTGTCTGAGGAACTTGTTTAATGTTACTCAGTGCAGCATGGTTTGAGTGTGGGCAATTTTTTGCTAATAGCGTGTATGAAGTCATAATTATTTACCTTTCTATTGATTATTATTATAATATAACTGTTTGTATTGGAGTGTAACGGTGATATCTTGGACAAATTACCACATTTCAACTATTTTTCTAACCCTAAATGAGTATATTACATAGCCAACACTTGCTTGTTGCTTAGCTTTGCACTGGAGCTAATAGGCTAATGCTAGCTGGAGCTAGCAATTAATAGCTAGATTTTTTTGTCCATTTTATAGATTACTTAACAGCATAATATGGGTTAGACACATCAGTGAATGATTATAGACATGTGAGCTTGCAGTTTATGCAGTGATAAGCAGCACTAGCTGCAAGATTTTGTTTATTGTTAGCTACATACTCTTATTGTTCCACTGCAATCTTGCTAACACTGTAAATTTCTAAATATCCCTTGCCTGCTCAGTTACAGAGCTGTGAAATTAGATTTTTTAGCATTACCGTGATTTAAAAAAATTGTTCAAAGTTGGTCTAACACTTTCTTAGATAACCATAAACAACCATACTCATTGTACATGTGCTGGAAGTACAGATTGAATGTGGCTGAATACTTGAAGTAAACACACATACTGTATTTTTCGCACTATAAGGGGCACTGGATTATAAGGCACACTATCAATAAACATCTATTTTCTGGATTATAAGGCGCATTTTAAGAGACAATATAAGAACCATCTAATTCCGCAGGTCTCGCCACTGGGTGCTGGTGGGGTGTAGCTAACTAAGTTAAGTAAAGCTAAGCTAAGTAAACAAAACTGTAATAAATAACAAAAAAATATATATATATTTTTAAGTCAAATAGCAATGATATAAATCTACACAGATTTCTCTCCTGAAAACTGAATAAAGTGCTTCCTTTTATTTACAGTAAAACTGCAGCACTAAGCCAGGGTGAGTTTAGCTAGTGGTTCATCCCACGTAGCTTGTTTTAACATGGTAAACGTGCAGACTACATGCCTATAATACTCACCTCTGAACAGCAAAAGAACTAGCACGGTTAGCGACAAATGCTAATGCTGCTCCAGGAGTGCTAGCCAAAGTTAGCAGCAGGCTATAGTCTGATATATTTCCCCTCTAAACGGTGAAAGAGCTAGCACAGTTAGCGACTAATGCTAATGCTGCTCCAGCAGTGCTGGCCAGGGTTAGCAGCAGGCTACAGGCTGATTATACTCACCTCTAAACAAGAAAATAGCGGTTAGCAGCTAATGCTAATTCCATTTCCAGCAGCTAATGCTAGTGCTAACCCCATCTGAGTTGTACACTACTCATGGGACCTAGATGGAACCCAGGTTAGATTAAAGTGGACTGTAACTATAGGGCTTATTTGAAAAGCTCACTTTGATTCCAATTAAAACACACGTACAAATCTTAACTGTCTCTATTGACTGCAAAAAGAATGCTATAGCTATAGCTACAGTATGTGACCTGACACAGACAGCTGCATGCAAACAGTCAGTCGTGAAGATGCTCTGCCAAAGGCTGTTTTATGGAAGAGGAAGCTGCTATGTTCATTGCTGAGAGGAGAGGCTGACTGGGAGTGACTGCTCCTCTTGCTATCTGTTCTCCTCATGTTGATCCTCTGGAGCCTCCTGTTTTTCTGCACCTTGATGACCCGTACCCACTTTATTTTCCCACCTGTTCTCCCCGCTGCCAAGTCCGCTGCCGTGCTGTAGCTAGCTAGGCCCGTTACCGTGACTATGGCTCGTGCAGGTTGCTCAGCACGTGGCAGTAGCGTGTGTGTTTTGTGTGTCTGTTTTCCTCATTAAACTCAGCAAGACCGTCTGCGGAGAGGGAAAAGCGCCTCGGCTAAAGCTGCATAATATAGACACGCTGTCAGCACTGCAGTCGTTAGACTGGCGAGACTCAGAGGAAGTTCAGGAGATAGAGAGGAGACGACTACAGCTTCAGTGGCTGACAGAAGCTCAGTCTGAGTCTCAGATCTCTGTTTAATCAGACTGTTGATGTCTGACTATTTCCCCTGAGGGATAAGAAGAGAGAGAGAGAGAGACAGAGAGAGAGACAGAGAGAGAGAGTATACTCGCCTGTACTGACAAAAACAGTACCACACTGTCACTGGTGTGGTGCTCCTCTCATCACTAAGGTGAAAGAAATGAATGAATCAGTAAGGCGAGGCCATAGTTCCTTTGACTATACTCTGTTTAGAATGAGAAAGAGAGTGAATGACCACCAATAGGCAGTGGTTCTCTGTTTAAACCTGCCCAATCCAACCTAAAAGGTCAACCAGCAAGCCTGTTTGCAGCTCTCTGTGAGCTTCTAATACAACCACCCCTCCATGTTTTAGTACTTTTAATACTAATCATAAAAAACATATATCTCATTGCACTAGTTTTTTAATTAACTTTAATGTGAACAATAGGACCTCAAGAAACACGTTGTTCCACTGTTTGTACCTACATCTATAAATTCACATTTGGATACTTATTTTATTACACACATCTCAAGTCAGGAAGCACTACCAATTAAAGACTTTTGAACCAAAAAGAAAAAATAGGAAACTATGATTTTAAGAGTGGATGGAATAACAACTTGGAAATAATGTGGAATAATTTGGAATTTCCCAATAACCCTTCTAATAACTCTGCTTTAACAGATAAGATAAAAACACAGGCATTTATTTTTCCAGCAAACAGTACCAGTCGTAAGTTTGGCCACATCCTAAATTCAGTGGTTTTATTATTTTAAAATGTTCTGCAGTGTAGATTAAATGACTAAGGTCAAACTATCCAAACTATAAAGAACAACATATGGAATGATTTAGTTACAAAAAGTATATAAAAAAAGTATAGTTTGCATATATAAGTATACAAACCAGCATGTTTTATGTTTTAGATTCTTCAAAGTAGGCACCTCTTGCTCAGATGGCAGCTTTGCACATCTTGTCATTTTCTCCTCCACTAAGTAAAGAAAAAAAAATACTCTAAAAAAGAAGGTCAGTCAATCTGAACAAGTTTAAGAACTTTGAAAGGAAGACCAAGACTTCCCTCTGTTGTACAAGATAAAGTTAAGTTTAAGATTAAGTTGAATTCGCTCTTTAGAAACTGTTTCAACATGCTTAGCCAGCTATCAAAATGACATTTTTTAGAACATTCGCCAAACATGGTTGTGGGGCAGTTGCCTGAACGTTCCTTCAACAAATTTGTACAGTTTTTAGAATGTTTTACAGGACATTTTCCCAGAATTTTGCCTATTACATAGCACCATTATATTAATAGACTTGATTCCAAAAATAGATCGACTGAAGAACAAATGTTAGCATCTGTTTTATTTATATGAAAATGACGTTGATGCTTGAATGAAGTAAATTCAGTGCGTCAGGTGCTGAGATTCAAGCTGAGAGATCAAGCTGTTTTCACCCTCCCACAGTTCCTCATCCATATCATCTCAGTCCACTCACTGATAGACTGATAAATCATCTGCAGCCTGTATCAATCTACACACAGTAAGCCCAGCGAGCTGTCCGCAGTGTGTCAGGTGATCCTGTGCTAAAATAGAAGCTCACAGAGGATGAAGAGATGATGATGACGAATAGCAAAGATGACAAGTATAGTATGACTTGACTGGAAAAGAAGCGGATCAAAGAGACTTCCGCTTCCCGCCGAATGCTTTGGGGATGCAGAGTCTCTCTCCCTCTCTCTGGGTGATTAAAGATTTCACTCATCACCATACCCCTCTGTTTTCCCCACCACCACACGGCCACACTCTTTCATCTTCCAGGAACTGTGCACACAAAGCCCTCTCCCCAAGTCAGTTCTGGCTCCTTTTCATCTGCTGTAGTCATTGCTGACCCATACAGGATTAACAGCCCTAAACTGGCTTCTACTGGTTTGACTGATCAGTTTAGACAACTTTTCACTGGTATACAGCTCTGGAAAAAATTAAAAGACCACTTCAGTTTCTGAATCAGTTTCTCTGATTTTGCTATTTATGGGTAAATGTTTGAGTAAAATGAACATTGTTGTTTTATTCTATAAACTACGGACAACTCGCAAATTCCAAATAAAAGTTCATATTCATGAAGTTTTAAATTAATCAAGTGTTCAGAAATCAATATTTGGTGGAATAGCTCTGGATTTTAATCACAGTTTTCATGCATCTTGGCATGTTCTCCACCAGTCTTACACACTGCTTTTGGATAACTTTATGCCACTCCTGGTGCAAAATTTAAGCAGTTTAGTTTGGTTTGATGGCTTGTGAACAGCCATCTTCCTCTTGATTATATTCCAGAGGTTTTCAATTTGGTTAAATCAAAGAAACTCATCATTTTTAAGTGGTCTCTTATTGTATTTTGTATTGGATACTACGTTTTCTATGTAACAATTCCATCATATATCAGTAAATTCCTCACAGGGCCAAAAAATACAGATCATGTCAAACTTTACTATAAAAACTTCTGGCAACTTAAATTATTTGTCTGAATAAATGAAAATACCTAATCATTTATAGTAAACTAATATGAATAAATTTAGTAGTACAAACAAGTAGTAGTAAGGTGCTGTTTGAAAATGGAGCATGGGTAAATACAAATGGCAAAAGTACAAAAAAATCAAAACAGTTTAGTATTTGCTAGTGTATTTTGTTAAGTTTTGGCCAACAGTAATTCATGTCAGTGCATCCCAAATTTTTACTGCTATCTTGTTCACACATGTCTGTTAAATAAAGTCTGGGCTGATTGCCCAATTCCACTGAAATGAGCACAGTTGGGCTTTTTCATCACTTTAATCTGACCGCAGATTAATTGCCAAAGTTTAACCATGTGACAATGTTGAATACAGTTTTACTGCCACTGTTATTTTTTACAGTAACAATTCCCTAAATCTCAACACAGAGCAGCAGTCTGTCACAGTAATGGTGCATCTGAATTCTGGCACCAGATCCAGAAGGCAACATATTGAAGAGGTTACTTTATTTCAGTAATTCGGATCAAATTGTAAAATTTATATATTATATAGATGTATTACACAGAGAGTGATCTATTTTAAGCATTTATTCCTTTTATTGTTGATGATTCTGGTTTACAGCCAATGAAAACCCAAAAATAAGTGTCTGCAAAAATTAGAATATTATATAAGACCAACTGGTACTTTTGGCAGTGTGGGCAGTGATGGTTTGGAGAGACATGTCATCTGCTGGTGTTGATCCACTGTGTTATATTTTAAGTCTAAAGTCAGTGCAGTGTTTTCCTAGAAAATCTTACAGCACTTCATGATTCCCTCTGCTGACAACTTTTATGAAGATGCAGATTTCATTTTCCAGCAGTACTTGGCACACTGCCCACACTGCCAAATGTACCAATTGGCCTTATATAATATAAAACATTTCTGAGACACTGATTTTTGGGTTTTGATTGGCTGTAAGCCATAATCATCAACAATAAAAAAGGCTTAAAATAGATCACTCTGTGTGCAATACATCTATATAATATATGAGTTTCACATTTTCAACTTTTAAATTATATTCTAATTTTGTGAGATGCACTAGTATGAATTTTCATAGACCATGAAATATGAAGATATTTTTACTGACGGTTCATAAATTTACAGACGATTGGTGACCCTGTCCCCACAGACTGTCCATGACAGGTTGGTGGTTATGGTGTCAGCTGAGCATGCAGCAGCCCTAACTCCAGACCAAAGCCCTTCAGAAGTGCCTGGGATCATTAGCACACGCTCATGCCACACACACAAACACACACACACACACACACACATAGCGTGTCTCCATATCGCCTGACAATGCGTGACCCTTCCAAGGATTCTGCCCACAGCACCTGTTAGAGTCTCACATAATCAGCGAGTGTGTGGAGAGAGAGAGAGCGGCGTGTGGTCAGAGAGGAGAGGAGTGTGCCAAAGCCGGGCTCTGCCACCTGCCTCCTGCTCAGACCCGCTGGAGTCTGCATTCCAGCCCTGTCCTCTCAGACTCCACCCGGGGTGCCCGTTGTCTGCCTGGCACTGCTGCTTTCTTTGGAGGCCTTTAGAATTCCTGGGCTGTTTGCTGAATTGCTAATATTGTGGTTGAGCATGACTTAATAACAGAAGTGAGCTGGCATTTAAACTGCGTGTTCGGCATGACTACATCTACAGGCCCGTCCAATATTTCATTCATGGTTTGGATGAGCTTTTGACTTAATCTCATGTTCTCTCAAGCACTGAAAATATGTAAAACCTATGCTGGTTTTTCAGGGTGAGCTAGGGATGCCTGGAATTCCTGGGAAACATGGATTGAAGGTAGTTTGCCTGGGATTTGCTTTTGCACCACTACTATGGCTTTATTTAAACAGCAATCTCAGTCCATACTGCATGTTACAACAAAACCAAATCCAATATGTGTGTGTTCATATTATAGTGCATATCTGATTGATTGCAAGACAATAATGCAGGTGTGTACACTAACATGGGCACAAGCAGGATTTTTCAATTTGCTGCACATTTTTGTATTAAGAAAACATTGGCAGATAAAAAGTGGCAAACAGTGGCAGCTACTGCACAATAAAAGCTATGCACCATGTATGATAAAATAGTCTTCATCCTTGATTAAGATTAACATTACATTATTATAAGCTAAACTCAGTATTTACATCTTTAATTTTATTACAAATTTATCATAAATAAAGGATTCATAGTAAGTATTTCGTTTTGCTGAAACCGAAAATTTAAATACTATTATAATATTAAGGCACACTATCAATGAACGTCTATTTTTTGGTCTATAGGCCAAAAATACTCCCCTCTGAACTGAAAAAATAGTGAGCATGGTTAGCGGACAATGCTAACGCTACTCTGGCAGTGCTAGCCAGGGTTAGGAGCAGGCTACAGGCAGATAAAACTCCCTCTGAACGATTGAAACAGCAACCGCGGTTAGCAGGTAATGCTACTCCAGTGTTGCTAGCCATGGTTAGGAGCAGACTACAGGCCGATAATACTCCCCTGAACGGGAAAATAACGGTTAGCGCCTAATGCTAATGCTACTCCAGTTTTAGTGCTGGAAAACTAAACTGAAACTCCTGTATAATGTTGTTATTCAGCGGAATGGCATTAGTGCTCCTTACAACCTAACTGGTAAAATTCACACATAAGATGTTCCAGATTATAAGGCACACCGCCGAATTTTGAGAAAATAAAAGTGTGAAAAATACTAACTAGGTGACTAGGTGGAAAAAAAAAATAAACAATGAAAATTCATTTATATTTAAACTTATATAAACATAATTGACTTTACTTGGAAAATTACTGTATTTTACTATGAGTTTATCCTATAGAGCACCCCATTTTCAGTCTTGTGTGGGTGGCATAAAAGGTTCTTCATAACAGCACCCTTATCTACTGGAAGGGCAGAAAGACACCATTAAATGGGCATTCATTAAGACATACTATCAAATTATTGATGACCTAGTGGGCATATCATTATAATTTATTGCAAGTAGTGGCACTCCAACTGGTACTTGATCAGTTTTAGCCAGTTGCCTCCCCCCAATTGCTCAAATAACAAAAAAGATGCAGATCTTTCAGACCTCAAATAATGCAAAGAAAACTTTTCTTATATTTATAAAGTTGTAAGAGTTCAGAAATCAATATTTGGTGGAATAAACCCTGTTTTTTAATTACAATTTTTATGCATCTTGGCATGTTCTCCTCCACCAGTCTTACACGCTGCTTTTGGATAACTTTATGCCTTTACTCCTGGTGCAAACATTCAAGCATTTCAACTTGGTTTGATGGCTTGTGATCATCCATCTTCCTCTTGATTATATTCCAGAGGTTTTCAATGTGGCTTATACGAGTGCCATGGGTGATCAAACGCATTCTCCACTTGTATGCATGCTGATGAAGAGCTGACCTGTTGTTAGGACAGATTGTTCATTTGTACTTTTTTATCCCTACACTCACTCTGCATGAAACCTAAGATATTACTGTATACAGGGTCTCACTGTTCCCACAACAAGCAAAAATCTGACTACAGCAATTACACAGCATTTCCTTTAAAAGCACGGTCTTCTCCTGCTCCCCCTCTCTATTTGTAGCTCGGTAGTCTTGAGCAGCGAGAGAGCATGTGAAGAGCCTAACTGTGTGTAATTCAACTCCAGCTGTATCTGCAGATCACTCGCTTGATGTTTGCTCATTAGGCCGAGCTCAGCCAGACATGAAACAAATGACTATCATGTGTTCTTCTCTATGAATAACATGGTGATAGTGCGCGGGCCGCTGCGCCGCTGCCAGTGATCAGCTATTTGCGTGCTTGCAACATGCGAAGCTTGACAAGCCGATCCAAATATTGATATCAAAGCATGTTGTTTAATCACTGCAATAGAAAAGATGGCGTCTGAGGGACGCAGAAGGTTTACAGTTAACGTCAGAGTTTGTTTGTTTCGACCCGTGCCGTTTGTATTGATACTGCATGTATGAAAAAAAAAAGTCATGATTACAAAAAATGATCTTCAGCTCTGTTGATGAGATGAGGCACAGCCTGCTGCCTGGGGAATTGTGTTCGTTGAGTTTTAGAGTTCAAGAGTTTGCTTATAGTTTTTGTTCTCCTCTTTTTCTTGCTACATCCTTTCTTCTTGTTTCCTGTCCTTCACCCTGCTGGTCACATGCTTCAGGGAGAGGCTGGTTATCCAGGTACTCCTGGGAGAAAGGTAAAGGCCTGGAAAATGTAGAAAAACTTAGGCTTAACTGGATGGAAAACTAAGATAAATAAAATAATGGTGCTTTCTGTTGTTGCAAAGGGTCAAGCAGGTCTTTCTGGTATTCCCGGGAAGCGAGGATTTAAGGTATTTGAGGCCTGAAGTGGGCATGAAAGTAGCATGAAGTTCTCGCTGGATTGTTTTCATGCTGTGTGCTACATGCTGTGTGTCACTTACTGAGAAAAAGTATTTCATATTAATTCTTATTTTTACTTATTTGCTCATTACTTTCATGGGTTTATGTCATTCCCACATGTCTGTGCATGACAGTGTGGTACAATGGCCTGATTTTGTGCAGTGAATACCTTTGTTTTCTTTGATTTTTTTTATAACATCTTCCATTGTGTTAGTTGTATGTAGCTATTACACTTAAGTTAAGTTCTTTGTTTTTAGATTGATGTTTATGAATGCTAATTCTGTACAGTGCACTGACTTAACAAAAATCATTTTAGTGTGTTCAGTGTGTTACCAAGGACATTAACAAAGCAATAATATTGTGGCGTGGAAGAGGAAGGAAGACCCCTGAGACTCATGCTGAATGCTCAACAGCTCCTTTATTGAACCAGCTTGCCACTCACTTACAGTCTTTAACAAGACTAGGAGAGCTAAAACCATCCACCCACAGAGCTCAAACAGCCCAAAGGCCACCAACCCAGCTGTGTGTCTCCCAGATGGCAGATCCAGAGTGGTGCCCACCCTCTCTGCATAACCCCTCCCAAGGGAGATGCCCCACCCCTGTCATCCTCGCACACAGGAGAACAGAAACATGCCTGCAGGCAGCCACACACACAACCCAGAGCCGCCACATAGCCCCCCTCCCAAGGGTCAGCCGTCCCGGCGACCCCACCAACCCAACACAAACCCCGTGTACAACAAAACATTTTTTTTTATTTATTTTTTTTTTACAATCAGTCGCAATCAGTACACTTTGCCGGATTGAGCTTCAGGTTAGCCGCCTGAATCGCGCCGAGCACCATTTCAAGGTGAGACAGTGCGGAGTCGAAGTCGGTTCCGTGCGCCAAGACATCATCCAAATAAACGATGCAGCACGACTTCGGAACCCCGCATAAAACACGCTCCATAAGACGCTCAAAAGTAGCCGGTGAGTTACACAATCCGAACGGAAGCACCGTGAAATGCCATAGGGCTGAGCCGAGCGAGAAAGCGGTTTTCTCCCTATCCCCCGCCGCGAGGGGCACCTGCCAATATCCGCTCCTCAGGTCTAATGAGCTGAACCAGGCTGAGCCAGACAGCTGGTCCAGCGTATCGTCGATCCTGGGGAGCGGGTAGGAGTCAAGTTTCTTGACAGCGTTAAGTCGCCGATAATCCACGCAAAAGCGCCAATTTCCATCCTTCTTTTTCGCAAGGACCACCGGGGCCGACCACGGGCTGCTCGAAGGCTCAATAATGCCCGTACTCGCCATCTCGCGGACTAACTGCTCCGCCGCTACGCGCTTTGCTAACGCCAGACGGTGCGGCCTCAGCCTGATGGGCTGGGCGTCACCCGTGTTTATCGAATGAACTGCAAGGCTAGTTTTAGTACACTCGTGCTCAGACACAGCGAAACTCGTGCGAAAACGGCCGATCAGTTCGCGCAAACGGAGTTGTTGGGGACCAGATAAACCCACACAACTGCGCTCCAGCATCTGATCTGAGCATCGGATCTACACTCAACCCCGCATCCAGCGGATCCTCTACCGTATCACGCACCGAATCACACACATTCCCTCCCACCAGTTCACTTACCCCTAACTCGTCGCGTATCTCTACGGGGAGTCCAGTGACCAGCACCGAGCCCCGTGCACAGTCAATGATAGCTCCGACGCGTGAGAGCAGGTCCTTGCCCAGAATGCACGGGTCGTTGATGCGTCCTACCCAGAACTGTTGTTGAAAGGGCCCCTTGCCGACATCAATCGTCAACTCCGTTAATCCTAGGAGACCTATAGGATCCCCGGTGACTGAAGAGAGAGCGATGCGCTGGCTGTTGTCAGTCACAAACTCGGCCGCTACCTCCGTCGCTAGCTCGGGCCGTATCAGTGAGACTGACGAGCCCGTGTCCACCAGCGCGTTCACCGTCACTCCATTCAATGTGCATTTCAGGAAATAGCCGCTGAGTCCGGCAGTTCCGGAATCAGATCCCGAGGGTAAGCATAGCGTTCCTGGGGCGACCGTAACCCTCACTGGGTGGTCCCGGCTCCATTTCCCGGCCGGCTGCGGTGCGCTCGCTTGTGGCCACGCCCCCCGCAGCGCCAGCACTCCAGTTGGGCATCAGACCGGCTCCGACCCCACCTCTGCGAATCACGGGCAACCGGCGACGCCCCCCACGGTCCAGGATGGCTTGAGAGGATGAGTTCGGACCGCTCCGCCACCTCCACCGCGGACTCCAGGGTTTGCGGGTCGGCCAGCCTCACGTGTTTGCGCAGCTTGCTCGGCTCGAGGGCGCGCAGAAAGTGATCCAACGCGAGCCTCCTCTGGGCAGCTCGCGGAAACGTTGGGTAAGCTTGGCGGGTTAGCAGGGCCATCTCCGATGCCAGCACGCCCAGTGTCTCTCCCTGCTGTCGTTGTCTGTCCACCACTAGCATTTTGGCGGCCGCCTCCGACGTTTGGCGGCTGAAACATGTTCTCAGCGCCCGCGTCAGTTCAGGCAGCTCGCAGCGGCACTCGGCGGGGAGCTCGATCAGTACCCTCAGCGCGTCGCCCCGCAGCACCAGGCAGAGGTTGGCTGCCGTCTCGGCGTCCGTCCAGCCCGCACCGCCCGCCACGATCTCAAGCTGAGCTTCGAAGGCTGTCCAGTCAGCGCTGCCGTCGTAGGGGGTAAGGCGGAGCTGGCGCCGTCAGGTCCGAGTCCACTCCGCTGGAGAGCCTTGCCTCTAGTCCGTTGGTCCGCTGTCTTCCTCCTCAGCCGTTTGATTTCCCCTGCCAGCAGCTCAATATCTTCCAGCAGGGTCACTTCTGACACCAAATGTGGCGTGGAAGAGGAAGGAAGACCCGTGAGACTCATGCTGAATGCTCAACAGCTCCTTTATTGAACCGGCTTGCCACTCACTTACAGTCTTGAACAAGACTAGGAGAGCTAAAACCATAACCCCACAGAGCTCAAACAGCCCAAAGGCCACCAACCCAGCTGTCTGTTTCCCAGATGGCAGATCCAGAGTGGTGCCCACCCTCTCTGCATAACCCCTCCCAAGGGAGATGCCCCACCCCTGTCATCCTGGCACACAGAAACAGAACAGAAAACATGCCTGCAGGCAGCCACACACACAACCCAGAGCCGCCACAATATAAACAAGCATAAATTGAACACCTCAATCACATTAGGTTGGGGTTTTTTCTTGTTTTTGTTTTTATTTTGTAAGTGAAAATATATCTGCACCCCCTCTACAGAAATAAAATGCATTTTGAAAGAGAAAGAAACTCATTTTGCACATTTACCAAAATATCTTAGAAAAAACAGGTTTTCAAATATGTCACAGTCTTTTATGCCATGTTTTACCTTTTCCCCTTTTTAGTTTGTAAGTGAAATATTTTAGCATATTTTATCATCCACAGAAAAAAGCTTAAATATGGCATTTTCTGCCATAGTAGGCTACGTTCACATTACAAGCTACATTGCTCAAATCCGATTTCAGAATAGACGGTTCACATTTACAAATGTAAGGGACCTGTATTTGTGTGTAATGTGAACGAATCTGTCTCTAAAGCGGCTCACATGCGCACATTAATACATGTATAAATGTCGCCTTCTTCACCAACAACAAAAAAACTCATATTTGAGAGACGACTCTTACCTTTATAAAGGTGAAATAGTTGTGTTAGCATATGCTCATATGTGGAGCATCTTTTGCTGGAGTGGAGAAAAACAGCAAACAGCTGGTGTGAAGTACATGCTCAGGTCGAGGAGGTGAAAAAGGCCAGGCGGTTTGCTTTTGCTGTTTTTACAGCTATAGCTGCAGAGCTGCTCAAACAGATGGGTACAAGCAAAAAGGAGCATGAATTCTGATTTGACCTTTCACATATATGTCGCATGTTTGTGGATCAGATATGTATCTGATTTAGGACCACATATAAAAGTGACTCTAATCTGATTGGGAAAAAATCGGATTTGGCGCATTCACACAGCCATGAAAAAATCAGATCTAAACCACATTGAGCACAAAATCATATTTGAGTCTCTTCAGCCTGGTAATGTGAACGTAGCCTTAGACTATTAATTATTCCACAACGTTTGTCTATGCCTTTTTTTTGTCTTTTTTTTTCTCCCAAAAATGTTGCATTAATCTCTGAAACTTCACAGAAGCTCCAATAGTTCCTAACTCAGCCAATCCCAAGTTGCTTTTCAGCCAAGTCCCATTGCTTTTCATGTAGTGACAAAATAGTAATCCTTAGGGTGTTATAAAAGTCATGAGCATAAATGTGTTAAGCAAATAAACAAATATTTGTGCAATAAAATGTCTAGACCTGTGTTTTCTGCAGAGGATTTGTTTACCTCTTTTCACTTTGAAGATGAATAACTAAAAACTGTGCATATTGCTGTATATTGCTTGTATATTGCAATTAATACAGGATGCTAGAACTGCTTTTGAGAAATGCTTTTTTGACACTGAGCTGGTTTACGTTGCAGGGTGAAAAGGGGGAGCCGAGCTCTTCAGGAGTTGCCATAAAAGGAGAACCGGGAACACCAGGATTTCCTGGACCCAAGGTAATGTAGAACCATGACTGAAGAATGGGTTCCACTATTACTACAATTACCATCACTCTCTCACTCATTACTACTTATGACCAGTTATTATGACCCATAATCATTGTGTTGACCAGCAGCATAATTGTTTTTTTAACAGGGTGACAAAGGTGATCAAGGCATTAAGGTTAGCAGCGCTTGTTTATCACTGCTATTGATTAATGTTGTGTTATACAAGAAGGTCTCATTCTCTTATTCCCTTTTATACAGATATGGTAACATGTAACATTCTTGCTTCTTCTTCTGTCTGCAGGGTGAAGCAGGACCTGAAGGCCCATCTGGACCAAGAGTGAGTTCAAACTCAATCCTTTTATTGAGTTGTATTTGTTTTATTTGTTCAGTATGTGATGTATTAATATACTGTGTGTATTATATATATTCTCTTTTTTTCTACTCATCAGGGTCCTCCAGGTCCGACAGGAGAACCAGGAAAAGCTTTAATCAATGAGAATGTAATTTACCGCTCCATCTTGCATCTTTAAACATTTATATTGTTCAGTTACATTATACAGTTATTTGCTTATTTAGATATAGAGACACCAAATAAAATGTTTGTTTTTTTTCATGATTATTTTTCAGGACATTCGTAATGTGCCTTTAATGGTAAGTAGTCAGTATACTAAAACAGTAATTCCACATATCTACATATTATATTAATTAAGCTAATACTTAAAATGATGATGATGTGACTCTAGGGCCCACCTGGTTTACCTGGCCCTCCTGGATTGCCTGGCACCAAGGTAAAGAATAAATATGTATATATTCATATATCTTTACAGTCAAAGAAGAATCATGTACCTTCATTTTTGAAGACTTGTAGTTATGTATATCATTTGAGGTACATAACATATATATAATAGTGGTCCTTAATATCATGTCAAACTTTCATGATGAACAAACCAATAGAAATGCCTGATATAACAGTACCTGTCAAAAAATGTTTTATATTTTAGCTCCGCTTGCTTAGATGAAAGCTTCAGTCACCTGGAATGGCTTTCAGTTAACAGCTGTGCCTTATAAAAATGTTAATAACTTGAATTGTTTGCCCTCTAAATGTGTTTGAGATCATCAGTTGTGAAGAGGTATAGTTGGTGGTATACAGTGAACAGCCCTATTTGAGTAATTTTCTAATCCATATTATGGTAAGAACTACTCAACTAAGAACAGAAAAAAAATATTTAAAAAAAAATAAAAAAAAAAATAAAGGTCAGTCAAAAAATTTCGAAAACTTAAAAAGTATCCTCAAGTGCAGTCGCAAAGACCATCAAAATCTTTATGATGAAACTGGCTCTCATCAGAACTGCACCAGAAAAGGAACAGCAAGAGTCACCTCTGTTGCACAGGATAAGTTCAATAAGTTGATCAGCAACCCAGATAAGAGCCCAACTAAAAGCTTCACAGAGTATTTTGGTTTGGTATTTTGGAAAATAAAACATTAAAATAATAAAAAAAATAAAAACTTTGAATGGTGAAGGTGTGTTTGACTGCTACTCTGTTTTAACAGTTACAGTATATATTATTATTATTATTGCAGTAGTCATGTATGTAACGGCAGATTCAGTGACATTCAGTGAGATTTTACATATTTTTTTCACATATATTCTAACTGTCTCTCTTTGTGCTTAGGGTGAAGTTGGGCTTCCTGGACCTCCTGGTCTTGATGGAGAAAAGGTACAAACTGAGCTTCCTTATTGTACTTTATAGACTGTAGTTCTGTTTTAGGTCTGTTGGTTCATGCGAGTGTGTGTCCAAGTGTTTTTTGGGCACCTCTGCTAAAGACTGCATTATCATATTTTTAGCACTATAAGGCTCACCAAATTATAAGGTGCACTATCGATTAGTGTCTATTTTCTGGTCTATTTTCATATATAAGGCGCACCGGATTATAAGGCGCATTTTTAAAGACACTATAAGGAACTTCTAATTAAGTAGGTCTCACCGCTGGGTGTTGATGAGTGGGTAGCTAACTAGGCAAAGCTAAGTAAATAAAATGTAGTAAAAAAATACTTTCTTTTAAAGTCAAACGAGCGCTGGGTGTTAATCTACACAGATTTCTCTCCTAAAAAACAGTTTTTTTGGTGAGTAAAGCACTTTTGTTTATTTACAGTAAGCTTAGATTTCCGAATTTCTGCAGCACTAAGGCTGGCGAATTAGCGTTAGCAGCTAACCGTACCAGCAGTGTTAGCGGGGGTTAGGAGCAGGCTACAGGCTGATAATACTCCCCTCTGCATGGGGAAATAGCGAGCACTTCAGCAGTGCTAGCCAAGGTTAGCAGCAGGCTACAGGCAGAAAATACTCCCCTCTGAACAGGGGAGTAGTGGTTAGCGGCTAATGCTAATGATACTTCAGCCCTGGTGCTGGAGAACTAAACTGAAACTCCTGAATAGCACTGTACTAAAGCGAAATGGCTTTTCTGCTCCTTACAACCTGACTGGTAAAATTCATACACAAGACGCACCGGATTAAAAGGCACACTGTTGATTTTTGGAAAAGAAATTAAAGGCTTTTAAGTGTGCCCTATAGTGCAAAAAATACAGCAGTATTCATGCTTAATGCTACTTCTAAAATCAACTGAACTTTATTGATTTGCCCATTGCTGACAAAAATATGCAAATGCACACACACAACTTGTCTAGTCCCTGTACAAAAATATTGGCTATAGAACATGACAAGGAATAGAAACAAAGGGGTATAAATCCCCCAACTTAGAGCTGTGATGCAGAGGAACAGTGTATTCTGGAATGATGTTGCTTCATCCAGTACTTCTAGACCACATTAATGCTCTTGTGACAGGATAAACTCTTTTTAAATCCGATTGATTGCATAATAAGCGACAAATGAGCAGGTGTTACAATACTTTTGTCCATATTGTGTCCATGTATTGTGGTTTTTCAAAGCAGACGACTAATATTAGTTTATTTATTGTTTCAGGGTCCTCGGGGAAAAACAGGAGAGCCAGGACCCATCGGCCCCGCAGGACCTGAGGGCCCACGAGGAGAAGGCGGAGTCATGGGCTTCCCTGGGCCTAAAGGAGACAAAGGAGACATGGGTCCCTCTGGATCAGCTGTACGTTTTTAAACATTGATTTACTACTTTTAAATACATTAAGTCTTGGTTTTGATGCTAGGGTTAAGAAATAGTGCTAGAAATATTGTTGTGTGGGCAGCATTGCGTTCATCAAAAAAAAGCAAATTAAGTTTATACAAAGTTTTATGAATTCAATCATTAATTTCTTGTATTCTGTAGGGTTTAGATGGCCCTACTGGCGAAAAAGGGGTTGCAGGGCCTCCTGGCCCCATTGGATTACCAGGCTCAATGGTACGCAATGGTGCCCCTCAAGATGACATTGTTGAGGCATCAGAGGACACCAGTGTGCAGTGTATTGTGATGCTCTTCCAATTATATCATGAAGACTATCAGTGAAATGGTTGAATATGTTTTTTACTTGGTTCTTCAGGGTCAGAAAGGTGAACCTGGAGAGAAAGGAGAGAAAGCAGACCTGGTAAATATTTAATTCACTATTTTATGTATTAGTAAATTAGTAAAAAAAAAAAGACGATAAGTAGTTCTGATTCAAAAAGAATATTCCTATTTAAACTGGCAAAATGTAGCAGTATGTTTATCATTTATAGTGAGAGTCAAAGATTGAGATATATTGATAAATATTGACTAATAACACTACTTTTCCTCTATTTTTTTTTTTTTTAGGTCTATGGACCTCCGGGACCTCCCGGCCCTGCAGGGCCAGTTGGGCCAATGGTAAGGATGTTATAACTTATTTGACTAATATTATTTTTTGAAAAACCAACCCAAACTGTAAACTAGACATCCAAAACACACTAGTCATTAGGGGTGTGTCATATTGTATTGTACGCAATAATATTGGCAACATTTTTTAATATTGTAACCGACATCATACACTGAGAATTACCCTGATTAACACATTAACTAATTATCTAATTATCACATCAGGGTACTACTATTTTGCTGTTTTTATTTTCCACTGTTCTCATTTTCCATTACGTATCTACTAGAGATTATTGCAGGACACCATTAGGAACCTCTACAACTCAATGCCAAGATTGTCTAGCATGTTGAGTTACACATGTTACAAATGCATTACACATTATGCATGTGTAGCTCAATAACTATCAGCAACTACACATATTTAATCATTTATTGTTTCTGGCAACCTTTTATCTTCCCTCTGAATGGCATTACAATCTGACACTTCCTTCTAAGTACGACTTTTTGTAACAATTCCTTGGTCAATAAATAAACAGTACTGTGCAAAAGTTTTAGGCACCTAAGCAAATTACACTAATCCATTTATCTCAGCATTATGACTGTTTGTAAAAAAAAAAAAAAACACCACATATGATTTAAACAGATGCAAATAAACATACAGTAAAACGTAACAAGAAATTCTCATTTTTAACTAAGTATATTATATCCTGTGAGCCAAGCTGAAGAACAAAGTTTAGTTGCAGATTTCTTCTGGATGCTCTCAGCCAGCATGTGTACATGTTCAGTTCCGTCAGCAGCTCACCTGATTTACCAAATTTACCAATTTACCAAACCAGGTGTTGATATGATGATGAGAACAGGAAAGAACTCTATTAAACTCAGATGAGAAGAGATAAGGAGATGTAAAATCACTGCTTTTTATAAAATTGCTGTTTGAATTTATTGTAATGTTAGTGTTTTACTGAGCTAATAAACACTTACTTCACAGATAAGAAGCTTTTTCCTTACCTAAAATTTTCACAGGTTCCTAAAACATTTGCACAATGCTGTATATGTATACATATCTAAATTGCATTAGTGGATAGTATTGCATAGTATTATTCTGTAAGTTCCCAATCCAATATAAAATATCAAAATGCATTCATATTAAATCACTGCAATCTGATCTTTCAGTTCAATAATGTAACAAAGCCCAAAAACACTTTAGCAATGCATCAGTGTAACCCAAGCCCGAGAAAGTGAGCTGCATACATGGAAAAGATCTTAAAACACCTGCTGAGCTCAGTTATGTGATGGTTTTGGCCTGCCTCTTTTCTGGCACCCCCAGTGTAGTGGGACTGTCATTAAGACAGATAGACTATCAGTGAGATTTATTCATGTCCCAATGCGAGAAGAATCTCTATAGTGCAGCTATAGAGAAGATTTACAGCATTCCTGAAGACTTATGATTGCATTTACATTTTTGATACCCCATAATTAAAGACATGACTCAAATACACATTCTCAATGACTTTTCAGGGACCTCCAGGATTGTCAGGGCCAAAGGTGAGGACATTTCTGTACTGCAGTATCAATCAATAGCACATTCAAGTACTTTCTTTGTGGTAATGAACCTCGTTGACTGAAGTAATCGTCTGCTTGTGTTTGTCAGGGGGATGCAGGAGTTGGTGTTAGAGGAGAGAAAGGGGCGTCTGGACAAAAAGGAGAAAAGGGAGACAGGGGCCATCTGGGACTCCCTGTAAGTACAAACTTCTAATATAACACTCAGATAACAGGTTAAGTAAATATTAATATAGTCATATACAACAATACAATGTTGTAGGTAGGCATATTGACTAATGACATGTTCCATAACATTCCAATATGTCATATATGCCAACTGAAATGAACTTGTCCTCTTATCTAAATGCTTTGAGGTAAAGTTGTGTCCATAAAAACACTTTGAGCTGACTAATGTACTACTGGGTTCTCTGCCATTTACACTGGGCATCACTGGCTAATGGCTTATTGGTTGCAGTGGTGTCAATTTGCATGAATCAGTGAGTGTCTCTGTGTTTCCTGTGCAATTGTAGTCAGCTTTTCAGGGGCAAACTGTTCAGCTATAACCGTTTACACTAACAAGTAACCAGACCAGGGTTCTACTTCTGGTCTTGGAGCTCCAATATTTAAACCAGGGTTCATACACATTTTAAACAATAAATTGGCATGATAATTTCATGAATTTTCCATGCCTTCAAAGCACATTTGATTTTTAAAACTTCAGTGCAGACATGGACACTAAATACTATAATTACAATTGATTATAGTAGGCCTAAAATAAATTAGATACAATTTTGACACGCAATCTTCAATAATGAGTGTCAGATCCTGAGAGCTCCATTGTGTATGGCTAAATTACTGAATTAACTCAGTGCTGATGAATTTGTTAGCTCAAAATACATTTTCTCCATCGATAAACTGAAACACAAATATTTGTAGACCAAACTTCCATGACTTTTCCAAAACTTTCACGATAATTTTAGTTTTCCAAATCTTGGCCTGGAAATTGCTATTTTTAATATTCCATAAGTTTTCCAGGTTTTTTATGACCGTACAAACACTGTTAAACACACCTACTGAAACAGAGAGACTGCTGGACATTGTCTAAGAATTTTAGATTTACAGCTTATAAGTATTAAATATAGGCCAGATAGTAAATTACACATTTATTTACATTTTAATTGACAACACAATTAAAGTATTTGACAGTTGGGAGTTTCCGTAACTAGCTAGTTAACAGATTTGCCTGTAAGGTGGATTAAATATTACATTTCTTGATGTTTTGTTTTTTAAAATAACTGTCCAACAATCTGGACAGTGTATTGTTTGTGGGTCATTGCTTGAATGGCTTACATCACTGTTGCCTTCAGGCATTACATTTTATTGTTTTACTACCTATGTAAGTACCTACACTTTACAAATATGTAAAAAAAAAAATGAATCTATTATATAAAATAGTAAGAGATATTTAGGTTATTTTAGATATTTAAGGTTTTGTTCATTTTAATGGATAAACACTTTTAATGTGTGAATGTTTAAACTGCCTTTATAGACTTTTTAGCAAAGGTTAAATAAAACATCACAGTCTTTCCTTTATATTGTATCTGTATACACTGACATACCAAGTCATGGGATAGCAATATGTGAATTGCTCATAAAGTGTTACATCAGATGGCCTGTAAATAACCCCACTTGTATAACTTGTGTGTAGTGTTAACATTTGAGTGAGGTTGAACATTGGCCATCATGCTCATGGCAAGGCGATTTGAATTATTGTTGGAGCGAGGCCTGACAGTGGATGCCAGTAAAATTAGTTAAAGTAGTTACAGTGTCATGTGTAAACCAGGAATATGTCATAGAAGGCATTTCTGCCCACAGTAGACAGAGCAGTGGGTGATAAAGATGGTAAACGGCAGCTTCTGGTTAGAACTGTCTGTGCAACAACACAATTGACTCTGGCAGAAATCACATCCACATTCAATGCAGGAGATCACACATGAATATTCCACAAGACAGGTCAATAATATAGTAGTTTCTGTCCCATGACATTTGGCATGAATGTATATGGGTATAATGCTAGGTCAAGAATATTGAACCACAGGGTAAAAAGTGTCTCATTTTGAAACAGTATTATTCAGTATTACTCTATTATGTTATTGTTATTTGCTTCAGTGTTGATCTAAAGGGTTCTTTTTTTCCTAACTTTTGGTGGGTTTTTTTGGTGTTCAAGTCATTGGTATATTTGTTTTAGTCACACCATCAATGGCACAGTAACTCCTTTTGCATGTAAAATTTTCACATCACAAAACTGGCAGCTTTGAGGTTAAAATAGGCTATGTATTTCATATGATTTCACATTAAAAATTGCTTTATTTATTTAATGGTGAATTAAATGAAACACTGCTTCTTGAGGCCAATTTATGCGTCTGTGTCCAATCTACGCTGCAGCCTATACATACAATATGTATGTCTTATCAGCCATTGCAGTGTAAAATTGAGTCTTAAAAAAGCTAATTTCCGAAAATATAGTAAGACGTATACATCTCTGGAAAAAATAAAGAGACCAATCAGTTTATCTGATTTTGCTATTTATAGTTTGTTAATTATATGTTTGAGTAAAATGAACATATCTCTCCAAATTGTCATTTAGAGCATTTATTTGCAGAACATGAGAAATGGCTGAAATAACAAAAAAAAGATGCAGAACTTTTAGACCTCAAATAATGCAAATAAAACAAGTTCATATTTATAAAGATTTAAGAGTTCAGAAATCAATATTTGGTGGAATAACCCTGGTTTTAAATCACAGTTTTCATGCACCTTGGCATGTTCTCCTCCACCAGTCTTACACACTGCTTTTGGATAACTTTGTGCCACTCCTGGTGCAAACATTTAAGCAGTTCAGCTTGGTTTGATGGCTTGTGATCATCCATCTTCCTCTTGATTATATTCCAGAGGTTTTTAAATGGGTAAAATCAAAGAAACTCATCATTTTTAAGTGGTCTCGTATTTTTTTTCCAGTATTAGCCAGTACTTGTACTGGAAAGGAAATTAAGATGTGCCATTGTGATGTTGTTCCATGTCTGGTTAAAAGGAGTTACTGTCTATTTCTCACATCATCATCATCATCATCATCTAGACTGTCACTACCCTTCCATCAAAACTAGTTTTGTTTTATATGTCACAAAAGTCACTGCTTCACTCACCCCCTCGTCTCCTCCCCACACTCCTCCCCCACCATCTCCATCTCTCCTCTCTGCTCTCTAACTGTTTACACACTGTCCAGGGGGCTCATGGTTTAGACGGCAAGCCTGGTCCAGTGGTGAGTGGCGCAAGACCCGTTCCCCTCACCCCTTCTCTCTTTTTTCTCTCTGTTCTCTACCTGTCTCTCTCCTTTCCCCATCTTCTCCTGCTGCCTCCATTGTCTGCCTGCCACTGCCTGTCTGTCTGTCTGCATTTGTGTCCGTACGTCTGCTTGGCTGTCCTCGTCTCTGCCTGTCTTTGTCTTTCTTGTGTTTCATGTTGTCCGCTGGTCAGGGCCTTTGTTTAGACTCTTCGTGAGGGCTGGACTTGCATGAGGATAATTTCACAATGACGTTGTACATAAGCCTGTTTAGCTGTGGCCTCCTAATGTTCCTAATGTCTCTAAAACAGGCTACTCAGTTTGTTTCTCAAGCTGTCAGCATGTAGCTAACTGATTGGGAGTTTGGGTAAATTCTGATAAACAAAACACACTGACAGTTCCAATTTAAAGATGAATAGTCTCCTCTGTGAACTTCCATGCCTTTCCAGCCCACCATACTCAGTCTTTAAACAAGCCTGGCCTCTGAAATAACCACGTCGCCATGAGAGCTGTATTCTTTTAAACAGAAAAGCTTTGACCTTGTGATGTCATACCAGGAGAGCATGCTGGGATGCGGCTGCATGTAGTATTGTTACAGAATGGCATATCCTGGATGAGAAGACTGCAAGAAAAGCAAAAAAAAAAATAATAAAAAAAAAAATAATTATAAAGTCTAACTGCTCCTCTGTTGAATCCTGTGCAAAGTCAAGGAATCACGGCTGAAGATGGACTCGTCATTATCTTCTCATGTGTCTGTTCATCACCCAGTAGATCAATAATCTTTACAATCTTGGTCGAATATTGGACATTAATGGATATTAGGTATCTGAATTAGTAGACCTTGTTTCTTTAGTTAACTCTAAAAACCTCTACAGCTCTAAAAAGCTTGTTGATCTACTGGGCCTTAACCCTTTCTCTCCCTTGATGACCCCGACACCCCGTGCCCTGGATTCTGTTTAAAGCAGACTAAATTTAACTGCTGTCTATATGTTTAAAGGGTCTAATAGGACCGGCTGGCATACCTGGACCAGCAGGACCAAAAGGAGAAATGGTAAGAACATCATTTTCTTGACCTCCATCAAAGTCATAATGTTAGAATGTAATTTCTGAACCAATATGTTCAACCACTCTGCATTACCAATATTACTGAAAGCAAAAAACATAACATCTTTCATTATCAGATACCTCAGAAAAGGTTGTTTGTTTCTGTGCACATAGTCCATCAATACATATCAACAAAAACATATAACCAAAGTCTGGCTCTTATAATGATGCAAATGTTTATCTAATCTTATGCTTATAGGGAGAGAAAGGAGACATGGGAGTAGCAGGACCAATTGGGCCTCAAGGCATCCCTGTAAGTATATTTAGTATATATCAGCAGCCATCCTGACTTTAAGTGTTTTTGTAAGCGATCAACACAATAGCAGTCAATGTATTATTTAGAGTCTTATGAAAAAGTTTAGACTCAACAGAAAAACGGGAAAAAGCGAGCGCTTAGCGCAGTTAGCGGCTAATGCTAATACTGCTCCAGTCTCGAGTCTCTGTGCTGGAGAACTAAAATGAAAGTCCTGAAAAATGCTGTAACTTACTTCAGTGGCTTTATTGCTCCTTACGATCTGTCTGGTAAAATTCATACATGAGACATGCTGGATTATAAGGCACACTGATGATTTTTGGGAAAATTAAAGGATATTAAGTGTGCATTATTAAGTGCGCCTTATAGTGCGAAGAATACAGTATTAATTTTATGACACTAACTTTGTAACTTAGTAATTGATTGTTTTTTTTTTTAAACTTGGCCAAGAGTGCATTCTGTTTGTACACCTTATAAGTTCATACTTATGAAACTACACTGTAAATGCAATTTTACAAGGGGAGAAAAACGCTGCTTAGCTTTAAGCGGAAGTTAATTTAATAATATTTTACTCCAAATCTTTTCTGATCCATTTCTTTTGGTCCATTCATCATTAACCTTTTTCAGTACTGACTCAATATAAAGAACAGTACTTTTAAATATGTTTAAAAGTCATGTCAAATATATGGATAAATAATATAAAGATATAATGATTGATTTACACATATAAACACACATTTTTTTACTTTAACAGGGTTTAGTAGGACCACCAGGACTAAAAGGAAATCGGGTAAGATCTGATTGTGTTTGACTGCTATCTGAAGTAAAAGTAAATGGTCTTCTATTGTCTTAAGTGTGGTTTGGGTGAAGTTTAAAACCAGCATGGTTCTGCTACCATCCAATGAGTCAAATTCACAGGTTAATGTCATAGTAAGACATTTTAGAAATAGTGATTTTTTTGCACTTAGTTTTATTCATTTTATTCTTTTTTTCATAATGCAGTTGCTGGTAAAATGAGCAGGACCATGCTAGGTTCAGTGACTTTGTGCTTGTGGTAGTAATGCTCACAAATCTACTATATATTTAACTAAGGGCCATTTAAAATAACAGATATAAATGTTGTGTTAGTAATAATATTTATTCTATTTAAATTTTCTTTAGTTTTTTAAATGTCTTTTTATTCATCAACATATATTTCTATTTAATACCATATTCAATATATACATTTAGTATATGTTAAAATGCTGTGCATCTGTTACATCTCTTCATCCTTCCAGAATATCTGTTTTCTTCCTATTAACACTAATTTCCTGAGTTATTGCTTGAATAACTTCCACCTTGAAAGTCAGGACATGTCAGTGTTCCTCTCAGCACCCTCTACTGGCAGAACCAGAAACCATCACTGATTGCCTTTAGATTTTGGATCACATATCAAGATACTCTATATTAAATTCCATTGATATAAATGGCAGATCTATATCCATTTAGTGACAGGTGGTTTAGTAGAAGGTGCTGAGGTGGGCTTGTCGGACACGGTGCTGTTTTTACTGTTTTCCTCCTTTTGTCTTCCTCTCTTTTTTCCACAGGTCTTCCTCTCCCCTTTTCCTCCCCTGCACCTTGGCCTGTAGCCCCTGGCTCTTTTTGTCGGGCCGGGTCGTCCTCTCTGTCCCTCTCTCCCTCCCTGGCCTCCTCCTGCTCCTCTAATGTTGTAGCCTGGGTTAATACTCCTCCTCATTCCTCCTCTTCCTCCTCTCCTCCTCCACTTACCACCCTGACAACTAGCCTTTGATCCTTTCTGTCTCTAGTGTGCACAGCTCTCACTGTTTTTCTATCGTTACAAAGCTATAAAACCAAATTAAGATATTACCCTGTTCAGAGCCTGCTAAAACATGAAAAAAGAGGTTTGCATTTTGGCTTTCCAACTAAATAAAATTGATACACAAATAAATAAAATGAGTTAACAGGATATTGCACAAAGATACACAGCATTAAAAAAACAAACGGTATCTAGGACAAGAATTATACCCAATTATGTAAAGAAAGCTTTCTATTCTTTGAATCCAGGACTAGATTTAATTTCCTTAAATAATTCCTAACAGTAAAATAAAAAAAAATATTTGTGACAATATAACCTAAAAATGTTTTAAAAGAGACAGGACAATCTAATATGAATGCATAATATTATGCATGGAAGAAACATTTAATGGATAATGGCTGTATTCAGCTGTGCAGTCTGGTCTAGAGACAGAATCATCCCAAATTCCCAAAGCCTTAGACTTTTTGGTGTGCAGACAGAGAAATATATTCTACACATAGACCTCAAGTAAAACTTGGAAAAAAAATATATTTGTCTTTTAGAACTATTAGATTATTTTTTCTCTATTATCTTACTGTATTTTGTGCTTTGTTGTTCCTTAGTTCAAATTACCTAATGATCTCTTGCTTTTGACTTTCATAGATTTTCTACATTTTAAGATTTAAGACATAATTGTCATTCATCCTGTAGCCTGTTACGATCTAAAGAAGGAAACTGCAGCTTAGCGTTCTTCACTGTGAGGCTTACTGACTCATCAAAGAACCACAGTGTCTTAACGCTATTATAAATTAGGAGTTAATTTGCAAAAACAGAAGAAGGGAGGTTTAAAGAATACAATTTAACTACTTTTGCAAATAAACTTTTTAAATATTTTATTCTTGGTTAAGTTTTTGAACCTAGAGCTTGTATTGCTTAATAGTACTACATTCTCTCTACACTCTCATGTGAAGAGCAGTTCACCCTTTAAATCACCCTTTAAATCTTCTCTGTAACTCTGTAATTCTGTTAAATACTGCGTAGTAGATGGTCCACATTATGTTTATGCTTATCTAAGCATTAATCTGCATTTTTTAAAAATCTTTTTACAGTTTACACAATAAGAGTTAGTTTGACCATATTTAAATCTCCTGGCCTATTTGACAGTCTTGGGAAATACTGTATGTGCTATTAAGCTACAAATTCATCATGTTTGTTAAAAAAATTATTAATACAATTATTACAATTTAACATTACAATTTACTACGCAATGGGTAAAAATTGTGTATACAACAATGTAACAGTTCCCAGGACTAATGTTTGGGATACTTACATGTAAAATGTAATATAATTAAATATTTAATGATGATTAAATGTACAGAGTTTGCACACCAACAGCTTTGGCTGAAACCCCTCTTCCCTAACCCCTCCACTCACACCTCAATCCCTCTATCATAATGCTTTATTATAGGTCAGTACAAAAGTACATCAACTCTTTTTATATATATAAATAAACCTATATAACATATAAACATGTCTTAAATTACTGTTTGATAAGTTCTAATGAACTTATATTTACTATCTTTACTGCTTTAGTTTAATGGGAGGACTAAAGTCTGTTTTTTTTAATGCACTGTCGTTTGCAGGGGGAAAGGGGCAAGAGAGGCAACAGGGGGGCCAAAGGGGATAAGGGAGACCAAGGAGCCCCTGGATTAGATGCCCCCTGTCCATTGGTATGTCCTTTGTTCAATGTGGAACATTAAGGCTAAAGGTGACGGTGGTTGTTGGGATGAAGAACAAGCTTCCCCAGCAGTCACAGATATCACCTTATGTCTCGGTGTGATAAAATAACAATCATCCAAGAGGTTCTGGACCAAGTCTGTGAGTTTTAAGAGGCTTAAGGTCCAGAACTTTCTATGGGTTTTTTATTTTATTTTCAGGATTAGCACTGACAGGAAAGGGGGTCCTGCTAAGTCCACTAAACAGAAACCATTCAATTTAAATGTATTCATTTAGCAAATTCCTGTATCTAGTGAACTTCATCTCCATTAGTTCTTAATCAAGGCGCATAAATGGTTCTTGGCTTGGAAGCATGGCCCCTACTTGTCAGTGTCAGGCCCAGTCTGCATGCTCCAGACTGGCCTCGCTCCAGGCTGCTCTGGGTGGAGTGGCCATGCCTTCAGCAGCGCCCTGCGTGGGGCGCTGTGGTACAGGAAGATGTTTACGTGACTGATTTTGTGAACAGGGTTTCCGAGGCTTTAAAGGGGAGAAAGGTGAACCAGGTCTGCCAGGCCTGGACGGGCTGGATGCCCCGTGCCCTGTGGTATGGTGCTCGCTCTCTACGTGTACCTGCCTTCTAAAGCACGTTCACCGGCTTACAAAACACCTCACACTACACTCTTACACTCAGGTCACACACTACTAACACTTTAATGTGCTGATGCTGATATTGGATCTTTTTGCACTAAAACCACTAACCACTGAATTTCCTTGATATGAAAACAAATTTAAAATCTTTTTGCAGTAAAAAATCCTATATTAATACTTTAATAAATGAGTTAATGCTGCAATAATCAATTAGTTAGAAGTTAATTGCAACAGTTGTTTAACCTCAATCTTAATATGCATGCAACATAATTTAAAATAAAAAAATCTTTCTTACACATCTTTGATTCTTACATCAATGTATGGATACCCAGTTTGTGTAGCTAATAACAAATAATTCATTCTTAATGAGCATTCTTATACCCCATATTCTATACAAACACACATCTTCATACATAAACTAACCTACTTAGCCACTGCACATCCACATGGGTCATCAAACAAGAGCAGTTCGGCCTGGCATCCTTGAAGTGGAGTTGCTTTATTCTTTAAAGATGCAAGAAAATGCAGGAATTTTAAATGTATGTGCACATCTGTATGTTTTATGCTGTTAGCATATTGAAATAAGTGCTTGAAGTGGGCCTGTATGCTCTGCTATCACAGTATTTTTCAAGATTTTGACAGTTTTACGGTATATCACTGTATTTTTATTATTAATATTATTATTATTATTGTTTAAAATTAAACTGGTATACCACCCAGCACTAGTATGCATTCTATGAATGTTTACATTTTACTCTTTGGGGTACTGGAACTTTTTCCTGTGTAATGAGACTTACAAGCTACCAGTACATTAAATTATGTATGAAATGTAACAGGATGAAATTAATCTGTTTAAGTTCTGCCTTCACATAGCCAAGCCAAATGAAAGAAAGTCAACTCTGCAGAGAAACAGACAGTGGCAAATGACAAATATATTTCTCTGTAATGTATCTTCATGCTGTTAGACAAACTGGGATAAAAAATGAGGGAAACTGAAGTTTCTAACAGTAAGGAGGATGGATACCAGCATTTTTTTTTTGCTCCACTTCAAGCACTGATTTTAATAATAAAAATGTTAAGGTAAAATGTTGGTACTTGTACAGTGCACCTGTATAAATGTGATTTGTTTCTGCTTGTGTGCTGATCTATGCTTTTGTCATTTTTTTACGTACATAGATTTTGAATGAGTATCATTTATCTCACGCTTGCCTCTCTCTTTCTCAGGGTGATGATGGTCTACCAGTACCAGGGTGTTGGAATAAAGTAGGTGCATTTTATTGTCCTACCTTGTTTTTTGCAGTGTTTTTGCTTGGAGTTAGTGTGAATCATGTACTAATCCTCCAATGTCATAATGAAATATCACACTAGAAATGAAGGTGTCTTTTCTAAAATAGATTAGATATTAAAACTGAATTTATCATTATAGCATACTAAATGAAACTTACACTTGGTACAGGATTACCCATTAGATTGTATTAGCTTTTTTATAGTTTAACTGACATTATTTTTAATATATGTTGTTTTAATGCATTAAATTGTAAATCGTGTATCGTAAAACTATTGGACATAACAAGCAAACCTTTACATCGACCATTGTATTTCTTTGTATGTTTGTTAACGTACAAATGAACTTCAGCAGTATGTAAGTGGTCTAAAGCACTGCCACTGTGATCGGGAGATTGCCGATTTGAATCCCAATCATGCAGCTTGCCATCAGCTGCCGGAGCCCACATCACTCCATAGGGCACCAGCGCAAAACTCCTGTGAGCTGATGTATCAGAACTGAATCGCTGCGCTTTCCTCTGAGTGTGCTGTGATGCTACTCAGCAATGCTGCATCAGCAGCAGTTCGAAAAGAGGCGGTGTCTGACTTCACATGTATCAGAGGAGGCATGTGCTAGTCTTCACCCTCCTCGAGTTGTGGCATCACCAGTAATGGAGATATACAGCTGACTAGCAGCTGAATGGGTGAGACAATTAGCCTAGCTAAATTGGGGAAAAATGGGAATTTCTTTTTTATTTTTTTATAAAAAATAAAAAACACAATGATCAGTGCATTAGTTATGATGTCTTCATACATACAGGTCATTCTCCTTTAAAAGGATGTAACTGCATTATTATGTTATTAAAAGTACCATTATATCACTAGCATTAAATATTCTTAAAATGCCAATAATTTTGTTTATTGCAATTATTTTTAGGGGCAATATATTGTTGTATATAAAAACATAGTTGTCGTGACACGTATTTGTTTGTCTAGAATACAAAATATAAATGAAATACTTCTTCACCTCCATGCATGAAATAACGTGCTGTGTTGTCTCTGCTTCTTGTTTTGCAGTGACGTTAACTCCGGAATGCCTTGTTTGATTGTATATAGAATATTTATTTTTGTATTGTTTTGCTTTGTTATATGATGGAAAAAAATACAGAAAAACGCAAAAAAAATACTGACAGGACTTTTGTACAGATTGTTTATTTTTAATACTGGTAATATTGTTTAAGTAATGGATTTTATACTGTGCCTATGCATTATGTCAAAATGTTTTGTTTAAGGAGGAAGCATACTGTGGCAGCATATGCATGATATTTGTGCATTATGTTAACTGATATGTGCCTATTAACTTATTTTATAAAGGTGTTTTGATGAGTTGTATCAGACCACGCTGCACTGATCAGTGGAGCTGGAATTATGAAGTGGCCTTCCATGAGGAAAACCCTAGTTTTTTTAGATTAAAATTGACACCAGCAGTTACATAGAACTGATAGATGCAACACTGTAATCTCTAATGTTTACTGGAAGCTACAGGGGCTCGTTTATAAAAATGTGCTCACCATATGTTTCATCAAACTATAGAGATTTCTCTAACGCTTTACTTGTCTGACTTACAGTGCATAAATTATTGGTATTTGTAGGCACAGCTTCAGTAAATATTTTAATCTCTTTGAGAGGGTTTTCTGTATAAATCTTTGCAGTCCAAAGTTTAAGCAAGTTAACAAATTAACAGAGCAGTTGTTGGGCAGCTTTAAAAAGATTGTCTCTTTTTCTCTATGCAAAAGCCTTATGCATTATTTGTGCCTTGTTAGGACGTGCATTACATGGAGACATAACTAAGCAATTACGGTTCTGAATCTTGCTTTAAGCAACTACTTCCTTTTTTTATGCTCTTGATCTTGTGTTAGAATAGTACCAAAGCCATGTTACACATCTGACCAATACTCATGAAGTCTTCCTTTAATTTATATCTTATGTATATTGCTGCTCACTGACAAGCAAGCTGCTGCATTTTGCTATTACGCTCCTGTGCCCTATTGTACCTCATCCGGCCAGCGAAAATGAAGAAAGAAGCCAAGCAATACACGCATTTTACTTAACGGACACGTTATGCTTTTTCGTTCATACAGTTCAGTATGTTAGGGTCACGTGAGGAAGGCCCCTAGCTAACAGTTGTTTGTCTGTGTTCATGTGTTCTGTTCATGTGATGATAATGTTTGTGTAACAAGTGTTAAAGAAGTGATTTGTTTGATAAAATTGTTGTTTTGTGTTCGACTGCTGCTGCTTACCATGAAAAGCTCTGTCTGAATTCTTTTTTGCCTGTCATTGAGATGAACTTCAGTCTGGTATATAATATTCCGCTTCAGTAAACTTATCATCAGCCTGTAATACCTCACACTAACATGTGCTGTAATGCTTCTATCCTGCCATAGTAGTCATAAGAAGTGTCAATGTCAGAAAAGCTATCTACATGAACATCAAAAAGAAAATAAATTGTAGTCAAACTCCTTCTGTTTTAGCCTAATTCTTTTTTGATTCTGAATGCCAAAAGGTCTGATATCTACAAATGACTTAATCTGAGGATGAGTCAATAGAAAGAACTTCCTGTGCATGAGTGTTTTTGTATGTTACTCACTTTGGCCTTGTTTTGGGTTTGTGTCATTCTAACTTGCATTTGGTGACTAAAGAAAGTGGTTTGGTTTGATCTTATGATCTTATTAAACCATGTATAGATTGGGAAATATTAAAGGGGCCATGAAACTGAAAGTTGAAAGAAAAAGGTTGTCAAATTTGGTATAAAATTATTATTAAATATTAAGCCACAAACATACCTAGTTTATGTAGATGTAACTGGTAATTCATATAGATGTGTTTCAAAAAGCTGTTGCTGTAGACTAGTGTAGGGAGGGATAAAATAAATCAAAATAAATAAAATTAATATCTAAAAAATAAATTACAATATTTAAAGCAATTTCTGTATTAACATTATTCATGCCAACATAAAAAACACTGAGAAATACTTAATTACGAGCATACTACTGCAACAAATAAATGTTAAAATTCAGTAGAAACTGAAACTGAACATTTTTGTCTATTTTGTAACAGTAACTTAACATCACTGTAATTTTGTATGAAATAAAACAAAAAATTACACAAAACACATCCTCAAAGGTTCAGAGTAAATAGCAAAACAAATACAAAATACACTGCTTTCAAACAGATATAATATCAATAATTTAATAATTATAATTTCAATATAATCTCCATGTTAAAGTGGCAGTCCGTATAATTTTGTTTTTAAACTGAAAGCAGAAGCATTTCTGAGTGAAGAAGGGATTTATTGGTACCAGGGAATGACCATCCCTCCTAAGCCTAATAATTCATTCTAAAAACTGGGGTGTTGGGTACTTACATCACACATACGGCCTCTAAAAGAGGATCCGGCTCAGTTTTACTGAACGCGAGCAGTTAGTGGAGCAGTGGAGACTTCAGAAGGGGAAACTCAGTAGCTCAGTAGCTCATTCATTCATAGTAAAAAAACAAAGTGTGTAGCTGAAGTGAAGTTTCTGACTGAGCATGCTCTCTCTCTCTTTCCCTTTCTCTGACTTAACATAACCTGGAATTCATCCGCTCAGAAGGGAGACTGCATCACACCCACCCAGTTTAAAATGATTCTTCCGCATGCTCATGCATTATCACCAGAGAGGGCTCTGAAATAACGGAAATCAGCCTTATTTTTTTTATTGTTTCAATAATTATTAGGGATATCTCGAATGATACTATGTGACACACCCCTAGCTCCCTTTAGTGGACATTAAACCTACTCCAAGAGATCTGCCAGAATGCAGACATTTTGCTCCAGGCTCACTGAAGCCCACCTGACCCATTTCATTATTCTCAAAAGTCCAAAAAGTTTCAAAAAAGGATTGGTGAGCACTGCTGTAGTAATGGGATGAGAAGATGTAGGGGGAACCATTTAAAGGTTCCAAATGTCTAAATGGAAAATCTAAAATTGTAACTATTTTTGTTATTTTAATTGTATTAAATTTAATTCTAAAATTAAGCCTGGGCACATTTTGCCAAAAGTAGTTTACAGTTAAGGTTATCTCAATGGGTAAAGACAACAATTTTAGAATTAGAGACATTTAAGAATTACCTTCATCAGAGGGTGATTTTCAGAAATCCATTCTGGTCAGTTCCAATGGAAAAGTAATGACTGGACTTCTCTGTAAATAAAGCACAGTACAGGGTAAACTACCAGAACAAAGAAACAATACAACAATTAAAAATAGGTTGTAACAAGAGATTAAAAAGGTATGGTTAAATTAAATATTATTATTTTGTTGGGAAAATAAAACCAAATTTACCAACTACATTTATTTTAACAATATGGCCCCTTTAATTTATATGTGTAGTTTAGATAAAGGACCTGCAGCATTTTGAGTAATTCATCTTTATTTCATTAAAAGGGTCAGAATCCTTTCCAGCTGGCCAAGAAGTAACACTACCAACAGACCCACCTGGATTTGCTGAGTCTTTATTTTAAGCTACGCAAGGAAACTTGAAGAGATTGCAAGAGATCTTTGAGTTGTGCTCTGTGGCGGCTGTTTGATGGATGTTCCAGTGGGCTACAGCAAGCCCTGCATTACCGATAGGCCCCACAGAAGGGCTCAGGTGAGCAGACTTGACTTTGATAGGACCTACAAAAGGAATTTTCATTCGCCCTTTTTCTGCTGAGGCCCTCACAGAAGAAACTGCCAAGACACCAATAGTGTATCACTTTCACCACATTTTGTACACGTTCATTTCTTTCTTATCTTGTTCACTATGTGAAAAAAAGAACATTTTGTAGTATTGTACTTCTATTTTTTTATTTAACACCAATAACTGTGATCCGAGAATTCAGTGCAGCTCACCGAACATGACATCTCAATGATCATGTTTTTCCAGACTAACAAACGAGCAAAACGAGCTATTTTTGATGATTCCTGATTTCAGTTTTTCACTGCCGTTTAATCGATCTGAGAGGCCAAGTCTGAAAAGTGTTTGTGCCTTCACTCAAAGATTGACTTCTCCATTCATTTCACAGTGTGTTTAAGTGTATATACAAGGAATGCAAACTGGTTTATTGTAAAATGAAAAATATATCTATATATTTAAGATAATATATGACAGCTCACAATGGCATTAATGTAATGTAACATAAACAATGTACAGCTATATCACCTGCGTTCAGAAATAGCTACAGCCTTTCACACTTTAGATCTTTTTTTTTTATAAAGTTAGTGTAGAACTGCGGTACTACAATACTTCTATACAAGTGTAGAATTAATACAGTACTTCTATGCTAGTGAAATTCTATGCTGTTAAACTTCTAATGCAGTAAGAAGTTTAAATGTTCGAGAAATGTGGATTTACATTTGCTTTAAATGAACACGGTAGATCACAAATGTAATGAAACATATCATCTATGGTATGAGGTATGAGGATTTTTTTATTATTATTATTATTATTATTATTATTGCTGGGCAGCTAAACTTTGTTGATTGCCTTTAAACAGCATTTGATAATCCATTAAACATTACTTTTGCTGTTAAATTCAGAATATATTTTTCGCTCTGGATAAGGGCGTCAGCTAAATACCGAAAATGTATTTTTCAGCCTTCTGGCCACAAAGATGTTTATGATCTTTATTTTTAATCATCCTCAAGATGATTATTTGACATTTTTAAAGGTTTACTTTTTATGGAAGGCCAAAGGGGAGCTCTAGGTTCTGTTTAGAGACTCTGAACAGCTGTCGATGCAGTAACAACCTATTTTTAGTTGTCCGGTACACAGCTATTATTATCAAAGCCGCAAATGCATGTAAAAGGCAACCATACATTATAATACCAACCACAGTTTAATTCTGGAAATATTGTTCACTTTTCAAAGCAACACTGTGACCTGGTTCTATGTATAAAATCTGGATATGATGATGATGAGGTGTTCATTAATGCACAGAAGCATTCCTGAAGTCATTGTGTATTTTGACAGCTGTCCTCAGCTCAAGACTTCATCCAGTGTATGCAGTAAATGTTTATTATTAAAGAGGAAGTCACATTTTGAGACTTGCAGCTTCTCAATGCTTTGTTAATTTCATTCATGTATGTGTAAAAGCAGCTTTTTTCCATTTGGAATTCCTAAACAACACAAATTTGGCTTCTTTTGTTTAAGTTCATGACCAGGAAATCAACCTATACACACAATCAATTTCTGAAGCAGTAATATTATTCAGTAATATTCAGAATAATAGTTTAGGATTCAAAATCAGTTTTGAAAATAGCAGTTTGTGGCAAAAATATGCTTCTGATTTATGTAGTATCAGTATTTAAAAATGTCCCATTAAATCAATTACAACAACAAATGGAATTTCTTGCTTACACCAAAACATACAATATATACTGTATATAATTTTACTTTTTGACTGTTGATTTTGCACATTGTCACATTGTAAGGAGTGTGTATGGATATTGCAATGTTTGTACTGTATGTCATTTATTTTTATTTTTTAAACAAAACATTTCCCTAATGACACAACCTGTACTGTGTCTTGATCTTATCTTGTCCTTTGTACAGGGTATTTGTTGTGTGGTTAGGATATTTAATATTAGAAGGTAAACCTGCAATCATTTATTTGGAAACTGGAATCCTTTAGACAGTTATGTGTTGCTTTGTTTGTTTTGGAAGCTGAAGGTGGTCTTCAGCTGAACATTTTGTAGATTGTTTAAGTTCTTTTTTTTATGCATGCCATACCTGCAATGATGGCGTTGAACACACAGCATACAGGGTGGATCCAGGTAAAGTTCAGCACTGGGGAGATTTCCTCTGCCATCTCTGTGAAACAGTGTTGATGAACATGCGTGAGATTTACCAAATATTTTAACAAAACAATTCTTGCTACATTCTTGCTACAATTAATATTTGAAAATACACAGTTTTACATTGTTGCCATTAAGGGAATTTTACAAATAAACAGATCCAGTTTGTGTTTAAATACACATGTTGCAATATGTGTCTTTGTGTATAAAAATATATACAAATACACTTCATCTGAATTCACTCTGTATGGCTAAAATATTCTCTGATGTTCTCTGTTTTATTGTATTGTAACAACTGTCAAGTCTTTTGGATACATAGACAAGACCTGACAGTTGTAGACTTGAATGCCAGTCTATGTTCGATTCATTCTGATTTTAATTCATATATCTCATTTTACCTTTACCAGGATAGTACTGATTCTTTGAGTGATAGTCAGTCAGTTCACTAAATATCACATTTACAGAAAGCATGTACACATGGGACTAGTTGTAGGTTTTCTTCTTACACAATTTAACCAAGTAAATATAAATATAAGGGCATTTATGCACAGTAACACAGTTTAAAATGACATGCTATCAGGAACAATCACTTGCATGCTGATATGTGTTTTTTATGCACTTCATTTTGTTCACCTAACAGTTTTGTTAGCTTACATGTTCTGAACTCACTCTGACTTAGATCTGGACTGAATTCTTGTTTTATCATCCTTTCAAACATATGGTTTGAAATTAAATACTGAATTGAGATGTAAAGATTTATTAATGCAGATTCAGTGTATGCATGTTGGTACACCAAAATCCAACGCAAACCAAAGATTTATTTATAAGTCAAAACTTACCTTTGCTATAGAAACTTTTTTTTAAATCATTCATAGAGAAAACCTGTTTTTGAAATATTCAGGCATTTTCCATGTAGGTCAATGTCACTCAATAAACGGTTGAGAAAAAATAAACATGTTTGATTTTTCTTTTTAAACATAAATGTGCTAAATAATGTGCACACAGTCATCTTTCTACTGTGGTAGTAAAAAGCTATAGACTTTTGTCATCCCTACATTTATGTCAAATTATTGTTGCCTTGATAACCAAGCTGCACGCAGACTAGTGAGTATTAATGTG